>NC_143429.1:14289556-14591667 GCF_059467195.1 Physcomitrium patens | reverse complement strand
ACAGATGACAAATTTCATCCACTAACCTTTCATTCAAGAAAATTCTCAGCAGTAGAAATCAATTATGAGATCCATGACAAAGAACTTCTTGTAATTGTGGATTCTTTTCAAGAATGGCATCATTATCTAAAAGGCGCTTCCAATCTAGTCACTGTGTATACAAATCACAAGAACCTCGAGTATTTCATGTCTGCACATGTATTAAATCATCGTCAAGCTTGTTGGAGTATGTCTTTATCAAGATTTGAGTTCATCATCACTTATTGGTCAAGAAAATAACAAGGTTTATCCGATGCCTTATTTAGACGTTCTTATCTTGCACCAAAAGAAGGAGATGTAGCTTTTGAGCAACAAAAAATGGTTCTCTTGAAGCCGAACAATTTCATCTTCAAGCAATAAAATCAACATTGACTGTTGATTTAATTTTTTTCAAGCAAGTCCAGTTAAGTATGTCTTCAGACCCTCTTGTTCATGACATCAAGAATAATTCTTCTAAATCTCATGATCTCTCTAAATTCGAGTTCAAAAACAACCTACTCTATTCCGAAGGATGCCTATATGTTCCAAAAGGAGAAGCAGGTTTACGTACTCTTCAAGCTCGTCACGACTTCCCAGCAGTAGGACATTTTGAATACAATAAGACTTTGGAGCTGATATCTAGGGATTTTTGGTGGCCTCAAATGTAAAAGATAGTCAAAGATTTTGTACAATCATGTGATGTTTGCTCAAGAACAAAAACTCCTCGTCATCGACCTTTTGGACTTCTTCAGCCATTACCCATTCCAGAACAACCATGGTCTTTTGTTTCTATAGACTTCATCATGGATCTTCCAATCTCAGGTTCTTATGACTCTATATTCGTGATAGTAGATCATTTTATCAAGATGATACATTTTGTACTATGTACAAAATCTATCACAGGTAAAGAAACAGCTAAGCTCTTTCTTGACAATATCTATCGCTATCATGGATTATCCAAGGATATTATATCAAATAGGGGAACTCAATTTGTATCAAGATTTTGGTGGACTCTTTTCAAGATTCTAAAAGTGGATATAAAACTATCTTCGGCATTCCATCCTCAAACTGATGGACAAACGGAGTATGTTAATTAAGTTTTGGAGCAATATTTAAGATTTACCATCAACTACCAACAAGATGATTGGACAACTCTTTTACCATTGGCAGAGTTTGCCTACAATAATACAGTACATTTTTTTATAAATAAAATATCTTTCTTTACTAATTATGGTTATCATCCACGACTTGATATTTTTGACTTTTCAAAAGTTGATAATCTTGCTACAAAAGATTTGGCGATTCATTTGTCGGAGCTACATGCAACGATGAAGGAGTAGTTAAAAGAGGCTCAAGAACAACAAAAGGTTAATGTGGATGTCTATTGAAAGGAATAACCACCATTCCACTTGGGTGATAAGGTATGGCTACTTCGTCGCAATATCAAAACCACTCATCCTTGTGACAAGTTGGACTATCGAAGACTGGGACCATTTTCTATTTCTGTACAAATAAATCGAGTTGCATATCGTTTACATCTACCGGAGTCAATAAAAATCCATCTAGTACTCCACGTGTCTCTTCTTGAACCATACAAGATAGTGGACATACCAAGAAGATAACAAGCTCCACTTCCTCCTATAGAAGTGAATAATAATGAAGAGTTTGAAATAGAAGAAGTCTTAGATTCAAGGCGGCATGAAAATAAATTGGAATATCTTGTCCATTGACACAAATATGATATTAATGAATGCACATGGGAGCCAATAAAGAATCTTGCAAATGCAGCAAAGGCGGTGGAGGCTTTTCATTAACGACATCCATCAAAATCAAGATAAAAACCTTCTTTATAAAAGAAACAACATCTAAGCAAGATAACATTCTATTTTCAACCCTTGTTTGTAACTTCTTTGTAGTAGTGATACTACGGAGATGGAGAACTAACAACTAGTCGATTTGATTTAAGAACCTTCATTTGCTGACCTGTTGGACGAGACGTTACGATTGTCACAACCTTCAAGATGATGCAATCGAGATGAAGATCTTCAAGAACATCATGTTCTTCCTTGAATAGATGGCAAGATACAACGCTGTCGTAGTGTAAATGCTTACAGTATGTAAAAATTAGCTAAAACATATTATATGTTGATAAATCTAGATGTGTATTAGAGTGGCTAGTAGATTAAATTAAAAGGAGTTGGTTTAAGAAACTTTATTTTTTTTCTTTTTTTCTTTTGATTTTGACATTAAAAATATATATATATATATATATATATATATATAAGACCTAAATATTTAGTATGAAGCCTTGGGAGAAGGTAGAAACCTAAGGATGAAAATCTAAACTAGTAGGAGGATTATTGAAAGAGATGAAAGCAAAGCATGGTTAGATGAAGGCAAGGAATGGAGAACTTCATCCCTATTGGTCGAATATCATGTCCAATGGACTTTAAGGAGGCTACCCAAGGCCTTATTACGACTTAGGGTTCCTCTTTCGAGGGCATTCGGAGATTACAAGCTAGGATTATAAATTTTAGGATTTGGAGTACAATTTTTGTATACAAATTAGAGGATTTGGAGCTTGGGTGAAGAAGTTAAAGCCGTTTGAAGTTGAGGTGTTTATTTAAGACATATTGTTACTTTTTTGAAGGTACGAGGAATTTTATAGGAGCTTTTGAAGATCAAAAGATGCGACTAGAATGGCAATTTTAAGGTCTACATCTTTCATGAAAGAATTATTGCTTTTGGAGTTCATATAAAGGAGTTGTAAAGAGTTGAAGGCGGCGCTTGCAAATCAAAGGCAGTAAGTAAGCGGTTTTTCTTGTAGTAATGGTTGGAGCCATAGATTAAGTATTCGGATGAATTTTTAGCTCAAACTTTTGGAGAATATAAATTTTTGTGTTAAGAAGCTATACATACAAATTTCTTGGCATTTGAGCTTATATTTTGTGAGATATGAAGAAAATTGCACATAGATGTATAAAGACAAGGGTTTGAAGTGACTGTTAGGATTTTCAAGATATCTCAAGTTCTGCAATGAATTTGTAGTTAAAAATTGTTGTAGAAGTTAATAAGAATACATTAGTATCTCATGTAAAATTTGAGTTTATTTGGATGTTCAGATTAAGAGATATGAGGTGTTGAAATTCGGAAAAATCTCCACATAAGAATAAACAAGGTTTTAGAAGATTTTATTATATTTTGGAAGTTGTGGATTACTTGAGGATTGTGTATTTGGAATAATTACTCAAAAGAAAAAAATTATATATAAACTTAGGGCTACCCTTATTTTCAAGCTTAATTGAATAATTAGTGACAGCCAGAAGCCCTACGTTTTCTTGAGGCAAACTCTCTCTACCTCGACAATGAGTTTGGTATCACATCTTTGGAAAGGACTCTTGATGTTTGGTGATTTTACTAGAGGTAGAAAAAAATTCTAATGGTGTTCCAAATGTTCTATTCGAATGAAGTTATGAAGGCCTCAACAATGATCAAATAACTGAGTGGTCTTCCCGCCCTGGTATCGGACATTACCGATGGTTGAGAGGCCTAACAATCATCTTCGAAGAGAACAAAGATTAGAGTATGTGGCAAATATAATTCGTTGCATTATAGATTTCTCAACATATGATGACCGCTTCTTGTGGAACTCATCCCTAAAAAGGGGGGGGGGGTAATGTCACGGACATACTCATAATTACATATACAAATATGTAGAAGCAAGTAAAAGTAGATAAAAGTAAATTAATTCTATAGTATTTAATATGGAAGCTTTCTAGAAGCTTCATAGATGCTGCTTTGACTTCATAGGTGTCTTTAATTGACTTTTTAGATTAGAAACGTGGTCAAAAAAGTGGTCATGTGCCACATATGTTATTAGCTTGAAGACTAAGTTAACTATGTGGCCCACATGTAGAAAAACTTACCTTGTAAGCCAAAGCATGTGTCCTACAAAGTCAACACATATTGGAGGTCTTATAGAACATCACCACGTAGCCCCTAATTAGATAGTATATATAGAGACAAGAGTGAAGCCTTCTTCACTTTTGTCAATTCCTTTCTTACTTCCAGTCTAGTTTCAAGGGTCTCTAGTTTCTTTATCTTTTGGCAATAGCCATTCTAGTTTCTCTTTCAATATACATACTTGTTTATTTATATTTTGTTACCTTTCTTTGAGTAAAGGCTTACTTGTTTGAATTACTTTTTCATCAAGTTCTTATCCTTGACAACATGTACGGCTTTGGATTTTTTGACTGTACAGATTTTGTATGATCTAAAAAATTCTACATCAATAAAATATGCAGAGGTTTTCAAATCAAGTAATGCATGACAATCTAGTTTTGTGACTCCTAATTATACAAGTATAGTAAAACAATCAAAAAGGCTAGTAGAAAGAGTACAAGATCTTTTTTGGTTTGTGATATTGAAGAATTCAATTGCACGGTCCCTACTATGGCTGAACACCCTCGTTTTTTTGCAATACTTTTGATGATGTAGCTGCACTCTTCATTAGATATATACACTAGCATTTCTCTTATCAATTATTAACCTTATGGTCAGATTTTTTACAATATAAGTATAGGCAAAGTTTCCTTTGACGCTTTTTTTCTTACTTAGAAAGAGGTTTGAAATGAACTGCATCAATTTGTACATCTTTTGCTTCCAATTGCTTATTAAAATTAGATGGTGAAGAAGTTACAAAATAATTGGTGTATAGATGTGGCATAATTGAAGAACATTTATCTTGACATCGTTGATATAAACAGTTATCATTCTTCACAGCTTGACTAATGGCTTCATTGAATATTAGAAGATCTTGCATAGATAACAATAAGTCTTTGATATCATTTCTTAATCTTCAATAAAATTGGCTTATCAATACATCTTCTTCTCAATTTATATTACATGCTAATTATCAAAAATCTGAGGTATACATTGATGTAGAATACATTTTTTATTGAAGGCTTCAAATTTTAGTTATTGAAGAACAAACCTTATCATGTTTACTAAATGCTTCTACAAATGCTGCTAAAAATGCTTCAAAATTATGCAATATAGGAAAATTCTTTTGAAATAATGAAATGAATTAGGATAAAGCTTGACCTGAGAGCAAGATTCCAACCAATTCAATACAAGATGCTTCAGTAGAATATTGTTGAGATTGAAATAAGGTGATTAGTCGTACTTAGTTTACAAAGCCACAAAATTTTAAGTAGGTGCCATCAAACTTTTTTATAAGGCTGATCCTTGATTCTTTTGTTGTTATTATTGTTAGATCATTGCTTTCAATGGATGCACCTCTCATGTTTCAAGTAGACATATTTATTTGAGAATTTGAAACCTCTGTTGCATTTTGATGTGGTAGTTGTGGCACTCCGGCTCTTTGATCATTATGTATGGTTCATTTTGCTTTGACAAAGTCTCTGTCATAATCTTCAATACTTCAAGAGCATTAATAAAAAAATCTAATTTACTCTCTTTAGAGTTTGACGTATTGACTTTTTTACCTTTTACTATAAAAAATTAGAGAAACATATGCCTTCAAAAAAATAACCTAATCTATGATCTACAAAAAAAATCAAAAGAATATTAAAAAAAAAACAATATTAGTATAGAAGATGGTAATCCACAACCTCTAGAATGCTATAGTACTTTCAAAAAGAGGGATAATCTACTCTCTAACAAAAAAAATTAAGCTTTTAATATTATTTTATGGCAGACTTGATAAATTATTAGGGACCATATACAACACAAGGATTCAAGATCAAGAAATAGAATTAGCTTAATATTAAAATAACAATTGGATACAAAAAAAAAAAAAAAAAAAAAAAAAAAATCCTTGCTAGACCACAAGAAGTGAGTTGTTTAGAGTGAGGATCCCCTCAACCTTAACTTCCATATATATTAGGTCCCAAGAAGCACTTGAAAAGTTTTATGAGGCTTGAGAACAAAGCAAGCCTAAGATCCTTCTTCAACAACTTCCTAAATCATCTAAAGCCTCTTAGAATCTTCTAGAACCTCCTTAGACCTTCTAGAACTTTCTTAGAATCTATTGGAATCTTTTGAAACATTCTGGAACCTCCTAGAACCTTTAAGACTCTTCTAAAAATCTACTAGTATCTTTTGGAACCTCCTAAAATCTTCAAGAGTCTTCTTAGAACCTATTAGTACCTTTTGGAACCTTGTACAATCTTCTAAAATTTTCTTTAGTTATATATCCATGACAACCTACACAACTGGATGTGGTATCAACTTATACCATTGTACATAAAATTCATGCTAGGAAAATAGAGACCTATCTAGGGTGGAGTTTTTCCAAATATACATTAGATTGTCACTGACACGAGCCACCAGCTACCAAATTCTAGCTATTGTAGTTGAATCTCTATTGTATTTTGATACAAAATAATTTATAATAATATATTGGTCTAAAATTGTTCTAATTACACAACCACATTATCAAAGAAACAAGGTTGCATAATAGGACTTTAATGGAAAAAAAAACATGAGTAATATAAAATACATAAACAAGAAAAAAATTGCAAGAGAAGAACTAGCAGCTCCTTTTACAAATTTTGAAGCTCTATTCAAATACTAAAAAAAAAATAGAAAAAGTGATCTGAGATGATTTGGATACATATCAATGAAGAAGCTATCAAGGTTTGATAGAAATCTTTCATTCTTCTCATCTTTCTTCTTTTTTCATTTCTTTTTTTTTAATATTTTATTTTCTATTTTTTTTCTTATTTTTTTTAATTTTTGTAATACTTTATTTTCTTCTCATTTTTTTTTTAATATTTTTTTCTAGTTCTTTGATATATGTATATTTTGATTAATTATTCCTTTTTTATATAATTATCTAAAGCTGCTAAGGTATTATATAAATGAATGTATATATATATATATATATATATATATATAGAATTGTTTAGAATTAAAGATCTTGATTTAATTCTACCTTCCAACTCTTTGCTCTTTCTTCCACTTCCATGTGCTAAAATTTGAATAATTAAAATAATTCAAAAAAGGTAAAAAAATTACTTGATTTTTCTTCCAAACAGTCAAGTTTTTCCTTAGCTCCTTGATTTTCAATCCAAAAATTTTATTAATTTAATAAATAAAATAAAAAGATTTATAAATAATTCTAATAAGACTTATTTTAAAATAACGTCTTTTGAATTTCAAATTTTTCCATCTTTTTTTTTTTTTTTTTTTCTCTTCATTTCTATTTTTTTCTATTCACTTCTATTTCTTCTTTCTTCTGTTTATTATTTTTCAATATTTTTTTCAAAATATTAATGAA
Organism: Physcomitrium patens; assembly: GCF_059467195.1. Classification (NCBI taxonomy): domain Eukaryota; kingdom Viridiplantae; phylum Streptophyta; class Bryopsida; order Funariales; family Funariaceae; genus Physcomitrium; species Physcomitrium patens. The sequence goes on along the minus strand of NC_143429.1, from coordinate 14,584,346 downwards.
GTAAGGTCTTAAATTTGTTATTGAAAAGTTTTTTTTAATACTAAGCATGTGAATAAAAGTGATATAGTAGGTGGAGAGAGTAATTAAATCTTTCTACTACCACAATAGGCCTTAGTAGTAAATGCATCAATTGGATTATCCTATGTAGTTAGTCTTCTAATATCTTGAGCTCTCTTTACTATTATTTCTTTAGATACATGTGTAGAGGTTTCCACCTTGATGTATTCAGCCTCAATGGTATAAGTCTCTACTTTTTTATTAAGTAAAGAGTTGTCCCTCTCTAATCTATCCTCCATCAATTTTTTCATGTCTCTTCTCTCATAATTAATCTCTAAAGGATTATTCATTGCAACATCTTCGTTTTGCCTTCTTTGAAGGTAATAATGCCATTTTTTATAGCATTTTTATACAATCTACAGTCACCATGTTTGTAATTTGGATCATTACACCAAATGCACCTCACCACAAATCCCTTTGATCCTTGAATCGGTTGTGAAGCTCCTAATTTTGTACCTTTTTTCAAAGCAATCATTTCTACCTTCAATTTTCTCATGCTCTTCATTAATTCATTAAAGGTTTTTTCATCTACATTCATATTCCTTAAAGAGCTTGATAGAGTAAGAGTGAGCAAAGTTGTTGTTGGAGCTTTTATATCTTTCATTGTTGTAGCATCCATCTTTTCCCCAAATCCTCTAGACTTCATATGTTATTGTTTAACAATGACGCTTCTTGCCTCCTCCAACCTTCTCTAATCAATAATAAAACTACCTTGTACTGTTCCATCTTGAAGAAAGAGAAGCAATCTATCCTCTATCATCTCATGTACAGCTTGCAAGAAATAACTTTCATTTCCTCACTTCTAGAAGGCACTTCTTATATAATAGGAGTTGCTCAAATTTTTTCTAAAACTCCTTCAGCAACTTATTTGGTCCAATATATTTACTTGGTTGTTACTCTATTCAATGAAGGAAACTTCTTCTAGTCATTTCTACACTGACCTCATCAAAGTAAATATCTCTCAATCTCTTTTCAAATCTAGTCCATGTTTTTACATTAATACTCCCATGTAGTTTCATCCTTTCTCTGATCTGTGGGACAATTACTAAATCAAAGGTCTCAATCATCCTATCTTTTGAAATTTGATAGATTTTTATTTTATAAATATAGATCCTCAAAAATTTAGTGATATTCTTTCCATCAAATCTCTCACTTTGTGAATAACATCTTTCAATGCTCTGGTGGCTCTTTTCAAAGTTGCATTAGTAACTTGTTGGTCCATGAATATTTGCATGGACCTTAAAAATTTATTTGCAAGATTCTGACCACTTCCATTATTTGAGCCTCTTTATTTTGTATCTCCTATCTTGATTTGTTGAGAAATTAGTACCTTTAGGCTCTCGTAGTAGAAGCACCAAATAATGTTGTAGTAGAGAGAGTTGCCTCCAAAAAGATGTGGACTTTTGATTGCGACTAAATGTTCAAATAAGTTGTAAAATTATAAAACACAAATATGATTTATAGCTTATCTTTAAGAAGACAACTACATCAAATATACAAGTTTAGGATGCACAAGAATACCCAAGATGTCACTAGATATCCTAAAATCACTTCTATTCCATGGAAATTCTTTTTATATATGTAACACTTAATAACTTCTAATTTGACTATTCAATTGGGTTCAAAATTTTCTACTGGTTAACTTATATCTTTAACTACCTCTATACAAAAAAAAATCCATAAATTCATTATAAGTCTTTGAATATTACCTAATTCTAGCAGGAGCTAAACGAGTCAATTTCTAAGCACCTATACACTAATTCCCTCATATCTCAAAAATCCAAAGTTCAAATACTATGAATTTTTTATATGGAACTTTTTAACATAATCATCTATATTTTTGGAAATATTTAACCAAATATTCTTCCAAAAATTCAAGTTATGGCAAAAATTGAAACCTCGATTAAAAACAACTCACTTACAAATCCTAGTTTTTAGTACTAACTTCCAACAACTTTCTCTCTTTTGTTATAGATTGGAATGTATTGATGTTTTCATATAAAATTTAGATCTTTAAGTCAGCTCTAATCTCACTTTTTAATTCTTGAAAGCTTTCTTATAACTCTCTATATGCTTAAAAGAATAATATTAGGTACCAAAAATACACCCTAACTTCAAACAATCATAACTCTTTCATTATTACTCTAAATTACACATTTTTTTCATTTAAGTTCTAGCCCAGAATACAAGTTTTTCAAATCCAGCTTTTACAACTTTGAATGGATCATCTTCTTTCAAATGGTCTACCTTATCTGGAATGCATCATCTAAAAGTTGTTCTAAATTCTAGTGTAGTCCCAGTTAATATCTCGAAGCCCATTGGACATGTCTTCTAACTAATAGAAATGAAGTCCTTGGTTACTTAACTTATCGACCTATATGGAATGGTCTTGGAGTCAAAATACTATACCTATGATTCCAAAGCCTCTCTAAATTTTTTAGTAATAAATCATAGAATATCTATTTTTAATTATTAAATTTAAACTATAAACTTAAATAAATTAGATAAGTATTTTATTTTATCTTTATTTATTTATATTTTATTTTTTTATTAAAATTTATACTCTTGTAACATTTTTTCTTACTTTTTCATATTGTTCTACTTTCTAGCATGATAATAGAAGCTAAAAATTAGAGAATAGATTCTAGAAAGAAGATGCAAGAAGAAGTAACCTTCTATACCTTTTATAGATTTTTTTATAGAAAATAAATAGAGCCTTAGAACAGTTTATTATTAAAATCCAAATAAATTTTTTTAATTTGTTTATTTTGAATCAATTAGGAAGAAATCACATTGAAAATTCTTTAACTAGTGCTAAGTTGGATGGAAATACAACTGATTGAATCCTTCTTAAATGTGGTGTGATTGTCTTGTAAAAAAAGTTTTTTTGTTTAAAAAATAATTATTGTGAATTATTGTAGTAGATAATTTCTTAATAATCTTGTTCTAAACAGGCAAGAAAAAAAAAGAGCTTTTATTTCTTACTGTCTCAGTGGAAAATTCTTTTACATAATTAAAATTTCTTAGGATCACTTCTTTACACAATTAAAATCAGAAAAGTATTGTTTGGGATGATATTCAAGCTAGCATTCCTCTTTTAGTTGTTTCTATTTTATTTTTTTTCTTTGTCAAAAGGTGCTTTGAGTGGATTGTAAGTGGAAGAGCTAAAAACTAAATTATAATGGAGTAAGTAGATGAAATTGCATTAAGTTAAATGATAAGTTGATAGTCATGTAGATACATCATTCTATTAAATCGAAGCAACCTAACCTATTACCAACCATAGAAAACCTAGAATTAGCTATCAAAAAATATAAACCAAAGATAAAATAAGTAGGGATTCAAGATTAACAATCTGCACCTCCAACAATAGAAGAAAATTTAGACATCAAAGTAGGAGGAAAAGGGTTGAAATTTAATTCATCTAACTTATTTATAGAAGTAAATCAAGAGAAAGAAGGATCAACACCTCTTTTTTCTCTAATGGAATATAATAAAAAAATTAATCTCAATTCTATATCTATTAATCCCTTGGTTCAACTAAAGAGTTTGCCAATTGTAATTCCTAAGGATTTACAAGTACCTCCTATGCCTCACAATCTTATTATATTTTAAGGTACTAGGGATGATGGCCCATAAACATACATCGAGAGGTTCATAGAACTTCTCTCAATATATTTAATTATCAATCCAGATTATTACCTTGTATGATTTTCTATCACCTTCAAAGATGGGACTTACAAATGGTATAGAAACCACCGCCCCTGTCCTCTTCTTTCTTCCTTCAAACCTTTAAAAATTGAGATATATTTATGAGAGAATTTTTAGAAAAATTTAAATCAAAAGTATGACAAAATAACATCTTATTAAGGACATGAATCTTGAAGAAAGAAAATCCTCAATACACTCTTGTATCATTAAAAGGAACTAAAAAATCACTCAAAGATGATATAATATTGAACTAGAATGGCTATTGTGAAAAACAAGAAGACTAGAGAGTCTTGAAACAAGACTAAAGATCAGAAAGGCATTGATAAGAGTAAAAAAGTTTTCTTTCTTGCTTCCATATATACTCTTAACTAAGAGCCTTGCGGCAATGTTTTATATGACCTTCAAAACATGTTGACTTTGTAAGACTTGTATCTTAATTTTTAAGGCAAGTTTTCTATATGTATGCTACATAATTAGCTTATTTTGTAAGCTACAAATATGTGGTTAATTTGTTGACCAAGTTTCTAACCTATCAATCAACTATAAATATATGTAAAGTCAAGTAGCATCTATGAAGCTTTTAAAAAGATTTTTTAAAAGGACTTATAAAATTAATCTATTTTTATCTACTTTTATCTATGCCACCTAATCATATAGGTATTTACTAAAATACATATATATGTTCATGATACATCTTCATGGCCCTCTTTTCTTTGAAATAAGAGAAAGGAGAAGAAATCACTTAATATATTCAACGATTTTAATTGATAGTAATTCAGTTTGTAGGAACTCTTTTCATAAATGATATCCTCATCTATTATTTTATTTAAAGATTTAATAATAAAAAAATACCTTAGAAGATTCCAAAAAGTAATCTTGATAATTTAAAAGAGGCTAAAAAAATTATTTAGATAGTCAAAGATATTGACAAGCAACAAGAAAAAATGTGGAAAAAAGAAGACCATAGAATCTCTAGTTTCATTCCTATTTATATTCAAAACATAAAAAATTCTCTAGGATATTTGTATGGAGTTGTTAGAACTCAATTTCAATCTGTAAACTACTATCCAACATCCTTAGAGATTAAACCACCTTCTATTCTTCTTGAATTGACATATCTAGAAGATAGAGATAGATGAAAGAAGGACTTCAAAAATGAAGTCTTCCAAAGCCAATATGAGATTCTAAAATGAACTTTTTTAGCAAATAAATGTTTTCAGCAAAAGCAGATGGTTATTTTAATTAAGAGTTAAAATTCCTATTGAGCTCCACTTCCCATAGAATCTGATAGGCATACTTCAAGGCTTTGGTATTTTAAGTACAGCCAATTAGGGCATACTAGTCAATTTTACTTAAACCTACAAAATTACCATCAAAATCAAAGAAGGTAGCAATAGTATGTTCTATCTTATACGAACCAAGGTATGGTGGGTTCCAATTTTGAATTTCAACATCAAAAAAATACTATCCAAGGCTTTAGAAACCAGCAATGACAACAACAAGAAGTTCACCACTTTTGTTAAAAAAACCATCTACCAAATAGTTGTTGGATAGAAAATAGAATAGTATGTAAAAATTGTGGAATAAACCATCTTACAAACATATGTAGACAACTTAACAAGATAGTTTCTTTAAAATTTTTACAAAGAAATTATCAACAATAAGCCCAAGTTTATTTGAAGGACGTCAGAATCCTAAATTTGGATAATACCTAAGACCTCCTAATTTGTTATATGATAATAATAATAATTATTAGATCCAACATCCTCCATCAAGTTTAAACATACAAAGAGGGTTTATTCCATTAAGTCTTGGCCAACCTCAAAATGGCCAATAAAACAAAAGCCAAAATTCATAAGATATAAAGTATTTGAAAATACCAATCAAAGAACAAGGTTTTCAATCCATTCAAGACAAACTATTATTGTAATGTATAATAACTAATAGATTAAAAGGATGAAGAAATTATTATATAATAGAATATTTTACTTCAAATATTATAGCAAATTATCGTAGAAAATAGACAATAGTCGAAAAGAAAGTAAAACTAAAGATATAAATGCTATCTTTTTATAAAGTAGGCTTCTACTTATTTTATAAGGCCATAAATAAGATAAAATAAGATAGATTAGAAAAATAAAGGATATGAGCATATGTAGAGAAATTTAGGAGTTTTTTTTAGAAAAAATAAACTCAAAAGGACAAAATTTGATACTCAAAAAGAATCAGTTATCAACCTAGATTGAAATTAGGCCTTGAGGTACAAAACTAGGCAACTATGGCAACTCCGGGGTTTTTTTTTGCATATTAGAGAGTGGAATTTTAGAAAAAAATTGATAGGATTTTTTAAAGCATTAAATTTGAGTGATTTGAGTATTTATTGGCTTTTTAAGAACCTTATAAAGTTACAATTTTTTTGAGTGATTTTGGAATTTGTGAAATAAAAAGAACATTATGTTTTGGAGAATTTTGTAAGTTTGGTAGTAGATCTATGGTTCAAATCTAGACCTATGTGGTTAATTGTCTTAAGTATATAGACCTATGTGGTTAATTATCTTAAGTATATACTATAAGTTTGAGCTTGATTGAACTATTAAATTAAATATTATTGAATTTCAAGTAGGTTAAAGTCTCAAAAATTAGACTTTGAAGTATAGATAGGATTTCTAAGATCTTTAGCAATTTACTAATTGGATTAGAGTGAAACTTATACATGAGAATAACAGACTCGATTTTTTACATATATGTGAAATTTGAGAACAATTGAATGATTTAAAAGAGAGATATTAGCATTGAAAGTTCAACATTTAGATTGGACTAGGAGGCCAGCCAATACCTAAGTGGATTTTAGAATTTTTCTTCTATTTAATAAGTAAAATTATCTTCAAATTTTGTAAACTTATTGTTAACTTAGATGTTGAGAAGAATGTAAAATTTTAAGTAAGATCAACAAGTTAATTGATAGATATTGAAGTTCTAAATTGTGCTTGGATTAGATTGAGTTGATTAGTTTTTGGTAAGGATTTGGTTTAGAATTAGAATAATGTTAGGATTTAGGATTTGATTAAGATTTGATTAGGATTTAGAATTTGATTTAGAACTTGCTAAGGATTTAGGATTTAAATATTTGCTTACGATTTAAGGTTTAAGATTTGGTTCAGAATTAGGATTTTATTAATATTTGATTAGGATTTAAGATTTGATTTAGAATTTTCTTAGGATTTAGGATTTATAATTTATTTATGATTTATAATTTAAGATTTATTTAGGATTTAGGATTTAGAATTTAGGATTTTCTTAGGATTTAGGATTTAAAATTTGCTCAAGATTTGATTTAAGATTTGCTTAGGATTTTTTTAGGATTTAGGATTTGGCCTAGGATTTGATTGAGGTCTATTAGGATTTCAATTAGAGTTAAATTAAGACTTAATTAAAATTTATTTAAGATATATTTTAGATTATTTTAATATTTCTTTAAGATTTTATAGAAATTTTTTTAAGGTTTATTATAGATATTTTTTAACTCCTTTAAGATTTTTTATTTTATCTTTTGTAATTTTTTAAAGTTCCTTTTGAATTTGATTAAAGCTTTTTTAGCATTTTTAATATTTAAATAGAGTTTATTTAGTATTCTATTAGAGTTAGGATTTTGTTGTTGAAATTTTTATTCTACCTTTCAAAGCTAGGTGCCAATGTCATACTATAAATGCTTAAAGTATGTAAAAATTAGTTAGAACATATAATAATTTCATAAGTTTTGATGTATATTAGAATGATTAATAGATTAATTTAAAAAAAGTGGATATAAAAAATTTTATTTATTATGCTTATGGCATTTTAAAATATATACATATATATATATATATATATATATATATATATATGACCTAAATGTTTAGTATGAAGCCTTGGAAGAAGGTGGAAGCATAAAGATGAAAATCTAAACTAATAGGAGGCTAATTGGAAGGGATGAAAGTAAGGCATAGTCAGATGAGGACAAAGAATGGATAACTTCATCCCTATTGGTCGAATACCATATCCAATGGACTTTGAGGAGGTTGCTTATAACCTTAATAAGAATTTTGGTAACTTCAAAGAAGGCATTTGGGAACTAAAAGATAAGATTGTAAAGTTTAGAATTTGGGCTACAATTTGTATACAAAATTTAGAAGATTTGGAATTAAGGTAAAAAAGATATAGCCATTTGAAATTAAGGTATTAATTTAAGACATACTATTACTCTTTTGAAGATATGATGAGTTGTACGGCAACTTTTGAAGATCCAAAGGTGTGGTTGGGACGAAAATTTCAATTCCTACGTCTTTCATAAAAGAATTCTTGCTTTTAGAGTTCATATGAAGGAATTATAGGGAGTTGAAGGTAGCACTTCTAAATCAAAGGCAAGGTATAAAGATAAGGGTTTGAAGTGATTGTTAGGATTTTGAAGATATCTCAAGATCCACAATGAATTTGCAATTAAAATTTGTTGTGGAAGTTGATAAGAATACATCAATACTTCATATAAAATTTAAATAAGTTTGGACAATCAGATCAGGAGATATGAAGTATCGAAGTTTGGAAAATTTTCCACATAAGGATATACAAGGATTTAGAGGATATTATCATATTTTGGATGTTGTTGGTTACTTGAGGCTTATGTATTTGGTGTAATTTCTCCAAAAGGGAAATTTTATATATAAACTTAGGGCTTTTCTTATTTTGAAGTTTGATTGAGTAATTAGTGACAACCAGGAGTCCAGTGCTTTCTTGAAGCAAATTCTCTCTACCTTGACACTGGGTGCATTTTCGAGCAAGACTTTATGTAATATGATACCATTGTCTTTTTATACACATTACATCTTTCATGAGGAATTTCTTAATAAGATTAAAGGACTTTCTAATATGCAAGCATTGGCAACTATGACTAGGTCTAGATATACTAGCCCTCTTTTGACTTCAATAGAGAGTAAAAATAATTCAGAAGATTTTCTTCACTTCTTTGATTTAAATGAAACTAAAAAAGAGACAATGGATAACATTAAGAAATGATAACAATTATTCTATAATTTAGAATCTACTACTACTCCAAAAACCAAATCATAAAACTCCACAAATCATAAAACTATATCTATTCTAAAAAAATCAAAGCAGATATAATCATTGTTCAATTATTGGAGATATCTCCAAAAATAAGAAGAATTTTTAAAATAAACATATCTATTAAAAGACCACAAAGATCTAAAAAAAAAATCCAAACCTATGTAAGAATAATTGAAGGAGCACAAGAAGTCAAGGCAGTTAAACTGGAGGTCTTAATAGTTGACAAGATTATTTCCTATATAATTGTAGATGAGGGTAGTAGGTTAAATTTAATATCAATAAAAATAATAGAAAATTTGGACCTTAGTATAACTAGTAATTTTTTTTATGTAATTAATATGACTAATCAAAGCCAAAACACTCTTCTAGATGAGATTAATGGTTGTAAGATGATAATAGAAGGTGAAGAATAGTCCTTTATTTTTCATGTGATTTAAATGCATCCTAGCAAAAATTCATATCTATTGCTTCTAGATAGACCATGATTAAGGTCAAAAAGTGCCAAAATTGATTAGAGTGATAAAAGTCTCATATCATTTATGATCTATAAATAAACCTGATAAAAATCTTCATTCAATTTCAAAGATTATTATTGGAAAAAATATCACTTAATTCTTCAAAAGAAGAAGATCAAATTCTACAATCCAAGGAGTTCAATAAAAAATTTATATTTGCCAATTTAGAGGAAAAGGAATTAGCTCACTTTAATATGGTCTAAACTACTTTCTTAAGTTGCATAGACCTAAGACTATATGATTAGAAGGATGATGGAAGTTCACCCAGTGATTGATAAATCAATTTACATCTAGCATAGATGAAGTGATGCATGTCAACTTCATGGATGATTTTTCTACTTGGCAAAATAATGAAGTAGATGTTAATTTAGCTACTTTCATAGAAAACATCAAATTGGAAGATATTCTTGAAATAAACTTTGATAACATTAAAGTTTATAAATTAAATGACATAATAAAAAAAGACAATCTTATTCCATCCTTAAAATTTAAACAAATTTCTTGTAGTCTAATAATTAAAAATTACATGGCTATCTATCCACAAATACCAAATGATTGGCATAGAGAATCCATAGAGCAACCTCATGTGTACAACTTTGATTATAAATTGATATATGTGACGTTAAAAAATAAAGATTCAAAATTCATTAGGGTAAGATTCCAATTATTTGAAGCTACATGAAAAAGAAGAAAAATTACCTTTGAAAAATGATACAAGTCTAGAATCTTTAGGCTTGACATGTTGGTCTTTTTACAAGATTCTACAAGACTAGATTTCATAGGCAAATTTGATGCCGTACAATTGAGACCATATCTGATGAAAGAAGCCTTTTCAAACAATTTAGTTTGATTGCAAACTTTCAACAAATAAGATTTTTCTATTAAAACTTAAAGAAATAGATATAAAAAATATAGAGTGTGATTTTTATCATATACATGATTAAATAGTTTATTCTTAAATTTATTCTTATTTAATCTTTTAAATAGAAAATCATCAAAACTAAATAGAATTTAGAAAATTAAAATTCTAAAATTAAAGACAAGTAATTGATATATTCATTCATTTTGTCTTCTATTCAATTTAGTTCTAACAAAAAATCCCACATATTCTAAGAAAATAAGAAGAATACTTGGTTAAACTTTTAAAGAATAAAAAATACATAAATAAATAAAAAATAGTGGATGTTAAGAAGTAGTACTTAAGTCTTATTTAACCATCTAAAGGTTGTATTTAGAGTGCTTAAAATCACAATATATAGTGAGTATTGTAGAAATCTTTAGAAAAATAAAAAATCAAAATATCAGTTGTAAAAATAGAGTCTTAGTATGTCTTAGAGATAATTATTTTAGTTGATTTAATATATTTATTTATTATTGAATATCAAGGATTATATATTGAGAAAAGTATTTACATTTGCCTTATATTCATATGTATTACTTATAAAAAAAGTATAAAATGTTAGTTAATAGTTAGAAGAAGGATGAAAAAGAACCTTGTATCTTTTTAATTAGTTATATAGGTAATAAGATTTATAGTTTATTTAAATTGATTTTACTATTATAAAAAATAATTAAAATAGAAAAATATAGCTTTAAATTTATGTTTATATTATAAAAACAGTATAAGAATTTTTAGAATTTATTTAGAATTTATTTTTAAAAAATTAGAAATTTTTAGAGCTATTTTTAAGACTTTGGTAAAAATGAGTTTTACCATGTTGGAAGCCATTATAAAGAAATGGAATAAGATTTGAAGGCCATACAAGTTTTCTAAGCTAATTTGGTATTTTTAAACACCATAATAAATTCAAAAATGAAAAAATATTGATTTTACTAATAGAAAATAGGAGGACCAATAGCTAATATAATCCTTGTAAGAAAGGATGTGCATAAGTCCTATATGGGTTGTTGCACCTTGAAGGTAGTTAGGAAGATAAGACTAAGGCCTCGTGGCTTCTCTTAAAAACCTATATATACTACTTGTGAGCCTTAGTAAAATTCAAACTCTTGATCTCTTAAATAAGTTATCCTTGAGGTTAAAATTATTCACTGAATTTTTTATTTATTTACTTATTATTTTTAAACCTTTATAACTTACTCATAATAATTTGGATTTATATATTTTTATATCATTGAAAAGATTTAAAAAATTATCTTTTTAAAATATATATATATATATATTTTCTAATTTTTATTAGGTAAAAATTTAATAAATAGATTGTAACTAATTTTATAGTGTACAATTGCTTGATTGTACTCATTTCACTTGTTTTCTATGTTGTGCTTCTTTTGTTCTTATTTTTGCTACTTCTACTTGATAATACTAATTACAAGCAATTCTTAATTGAGATCATCTTGTAATTTGGATTGAAGGTAGAATTTACCTTTACAAATATGATCACAAGTATAACTTCTATTCTAATCCACTACATCCAAGTCCTAAAAGAGAGAATAAATGAGTACCTCTTCTGCTCCTTCTTAGATTCTAGCCTCCAAGTCCTTGCTCCTTGCTCTATATTTATGTACTAAAATTTAAAATAATTGAAATAATTCACAAATGCTAAAAAACTTACTTAAATTTTTATTTTTCCAATGTCAAGTTTCTTTTTTAATCTCCTTGTATCTCAATCTACAATCTATATTAGTTTAATAAAAATTTAAAAGCTTAATTGATTTTTTTAAGAAGACTTAATTTTAGAATGTAATTTTTAAATTTGAATTTATTTTATTTTATTTTATTTTATTTGTCACTTCCACCTCTTCTTTATTTTTCTTTTTTCTTTCTAATATCTTTCTTAACTTATTGGTTAAGTAATTCTTGAAATGGTTATTGAAGACTTTGTTTCTATACTATACTTGTGAATAGGAAGAGAATAGCAAGTAGAAAAGGTGATTAAATTCCTCTACTACTAAAAAATTACCACCAACAAGGAAATTACAATTAGATAAAAAGAAAAGATACAAAAGATGGAGAGGGTGATTAAATTCCTTCAACCACTAGAAATGGGTCTCCAACAAAGAATAATGACCAATTTTGAAAAAGAACTCTATCATTGATGAAGATCTTTATCTGATCTTAATTTAATTCTAGTCCTTGAAATAATTTTAAATCTTTAACTAAGTTTCTTTCTACTTTAATCTGAAATTCTGCAAACTTCGTCTTAATTCTAAGTTCTTTTACAACAAAAACCACACAATACTAGAAGATTGTACTAGAATAACATAAAATAATTTAAAAATATAAAAAAATAAAAATAAAAAATAAAAAATTATCTTCTAAGCAATCCAAAAACTTATGAAATCTCCCTCCCAACAAATGCATCAAAATGTGAGCTAAAATAAACCTCCACTAGTTGGAAGTTTATTCTTAATCACAACCAATGAATCAATTTTAGAATTCTTAGAAATTTTAGCTCTTATCTAATTCTTAATCCATTCATTTTTAATCTATTTAAATTATTAAATATAGAAAAATTATACTTCTACTAATTAGAAGTTATCTTAGGTTATATTAAGTGAATTAATTATGCAAATTTAATAACTTATAGCTCTTGATTAAATTCTAATTTAAATCATTCTTTGAATTCTTCAAGACAATCCAAATATTAAACAACCTTCTACTATTAAATTACTCTTGTAATTTAATCCTAAAATACACGTAAATGAATTTTCTTCTTTTTGGCTCTTAATTTTAATTATTTAATTATTATTATTATGAATATTATTATGAATATTTATTTGTTTATTTATTTTATATTATTTATTTATTTAAATTTATCCATAAGAGATCATTCATATATAAATTATTATCTAAAAATAAATTCTCATCTATAAATGAATTTTCATCCAAAAATGAGATCTCATTCAATTTTAATCTAAGTTCATTCAAACATCATATTATCCAAATCCTAACTTCATTCCACAAAATAAGTACTTTATAAAAAAATATATTTATGAAGAGATTTCTTTGATTAAGGTATTTACTCACTTTAGAATCCATTCAACTTGGACTTTTTTTCATCTAGTTCCATGTTGCAATGACCTCAAGTGTTGTTAGGGACATAGTCCTTAGAACTTTCTAGAGACAAGTTTCTAGAACCTTCTAGAGACAAACTTCTAGAACCTTCTAGAAGCTTCTTAGTTAGTAGAAGATGTTAGGGACATAGTCCTTAGAACCTTCTAGAGATAAGTTTCTTGAACCTTCTAGAAGCAAGTCTCTGGAACCTTCTAGAAGCTTCTTAGTTGGTAGAAGTTTCTTGAGAAGCTTCCTAAATAGGAGTATATATTGGAATCGAGGCTGAAGAGTTCTTCAGTCTCGACAACACATCTCTTGGAGCTCTAGCTCACCTCTCTGGTGTTGTTCTTGTATTCATCTGATTAATCTAGTTCTTGCAAGTTCTTCTTGAACTTCTTGGTAGATATCAAGTCTGTATTCTGTGTCCGTGACAGTTTGTCGAGACTTCACTCACCTCAGATATCAGAGCTAATTTCTTCTTTGTTAGAGTGTGGATTACCCCTCTGCTTGGAAGTGTACTAGCACTTTAGAGGTTGCGGATTACCCTCTTCTAAACTGATACTTCTTTTGTTACAATATTGGAGTCTTATTCTTCTTGAAGAGAGTGGATTACCCCTTTTCTTGAAGCTCTTAAGGCATTTTAGAGGTTGCAGAGTACCCTCTTCTAAACCAATATTGTCTTCTTGTAGAGTCATTTCTGTCCTTCTTTTAGAATGGTCGGGGGCCAAGACATTGGTATGACGAAAAGTTCAGAGTCCAAGTTAGATGCTATCATGAATGTCCTCGCTATGTTATCGCAAAGAACTGCAGAGATTGAAGGAGTCGTGGCAAGGCTTCATAATGATAGAGCATCTGAGATGGCACAATCTAGGTTGCACCAGCCTCAAACTTCTATACTGGGAGAAGCAACTTTGCCTCAGGTTCGACAAGCACCGCTGGTTCTACAACATAAGGAACCCCGAGTTAGCCTTCCGGACAAGTTCGATGGTACACGTTCCAAGTTTCGAGGATTTTTCAACCAAATCAGGTTGATAACAGTTTTACAGCCCGAACGCTATCCAACGGAGGAGTCACGTATTAGACTTGTTGGAACCTTATTTACAGGACAAGCTCTATCATGGTTTGCTCTTTTGTTTGAGAAACGATTGCCCATACTAAACAACTTTGAAATCTTTTTGGAAGCATTTGCGGAAGCATTTGGTCAACACGACAAGGTTCGATGGACTACAACAAAGATCCAGTCACTACGACAAGGAATACGTTCTATATTAGTCTATGCATCGAACTTCAGGCAATTAGCATGCGACATCAATTGAGACGAAGAAGCGTTGATGAGTCAATTCTATTGGGGGTTTAAGGGACGATGTAAAGGATTTGCTGTTAACTCTTCTTGATCCGCAAACGCTCAACAAAGCTACTAGCCAAGTTGTGAAGTGCAATAACCACCTATTCCAACGTCGCCAAGACCAACGTTCAAGACAACATACGGTTTGTCACACCCCAACTATGTCGGCAAGCAGCGTGAATTCACATTCAGAGGTAGAAGACATGCAAATTGATGTGGTACGTGTCAAATCCCTTACTCTAAAAGAAAAAAAGCGGCATATGAAGGAAGGTCTATGCTTGTATTATGGTGAAGAAGGCCACAAAGTTGGAAACTACACCAAGAAGCAAAATCGACGTATTATCAAGACTAGGGACACATTTATTCAGGAAAACGAGGATGCCCAGCCACAATTGGAATCGTGCGGCTGGACAGTGAAATATCGCAACAACAACCAGGTTCCTTTCTTTCTGCTCAACCTACTCTTTGTTTTACAATCCCTTTGCTTATTGGCCCTCAGAAACTGAGAACCTTAGTATTATTAGATTCAAGAGCATCTGCTTGTTTCTTAGACGAAGAATTTGTAAAGCATCATAAGATCCCTTTAGTACAAAAATCCAAACCTATTCACGTTGAGGTCATAGATGGACGACCTTTATTGTCTGGTAGTGTCACCCATGAATCAGAATCTATAGAAGTGACGTTTAAGGACCATAGTAGTCATATTATTTTCAATATTATTAGAACCCCATCAAATCCTGTTATTCTTGGTCTTTCCTTGTTTGGAAAAGCATAACCCATCCATAGATTGGAAGTTGCGGAAGATGACTTTTCCTACAAAACCACCCAAGAGCAAGCCTAGTAGAAAACCCCGAATAGAGAAATCCTTATTTATTGGAGCAAGCCTAGTAGAAAACCCCGAATAGAAAAATCCTTATTTATTGGAGCAAGAGCGTTTATAAGATCGTTCAAGGGAGGCACATCGTTTGTCATTTATGCGGCTCCAACTACTAGGGAGAAGATCTCAACAGCAAGTATACCGGAGCAATATAAGGATTTTAAAGACGTGTTTCAAAAGAAAAATGCCGACATGCTATCGGAACACAGACCATATGATTGTGCCATAGACTTACAAGAAGGAGCACAACCGCCTTTTGGCCCAATCTACAATCTATCGCAAGTAGAGTTGGCGGAGTTGCGAAAGTACATCGACGAGAATCTAGCCAAGAACTTCATCCGTCATTCAAAATCATCAGTTGGAGCGCCCATCTTATTTGTAAAGAAGAAAGATGGCTCGTTGTGGATATGCATGGACTATCGAGGCCTCAATAAGGTAACAAAGAAGAATCGTTACCCATTACCCTTGATTTCTGGTCTCTTAGAACAACTTGGACATACAAGAATCTTTACAAAAATTGATCTAAGGGGAGCTTACAACCTCGTACGAATCAAGGAAGGAGATGAGTGGAAGACAGCGTTCCGTACAAGGTATGGCTATTTTGAATATAATGTCATGCCCTTTGGTCTTACCAATACTCCAGTGGTCTTTCAACATATGATGAATGACATTTTTCGAGAGTACCTTGACGATTTTATTGTCATCTATTTGGATGATATTTTGATATTCTCCAAAAATGAGGAAGAGCATGAAAAACACGTTCGTTTGGTATTGGAGAAACTACGCGAGCGAGGACTATATGTCAAGTTGGAGAAGTGTTTATTTCACCAAATAGAGATAGAGTTTCTGGGATTTGTTGTGACTACGGAAGGCTTGAAGATGGATCCCAAGAAGGTGGAAGACCTGAAGATCGCATTTACTACGGCTCCAATCTTGGTACATCCAGACTTTACAAAGGCCTTCTATTTAGAAACTGATGCTTCGGATTTTGCTTTGGGAGTTGTACTTTTACAAATGAGAGAAGACAAGAAGCTCCATCCAGTTGCATTCTATTCTCGAAAGTTCTCTGCTGCTGAAATCAATTATGAGATCCACGATAAGGAACTTCTTGCTATAGTGGATTCTTTCCAAGAATGGCATCACTTTCTTGAAGGAGCTGCACATCCAGTGACTGTATACACAGATCACAAGAATTTGGAGTATTTCATGTCGGCTCAAGTTCTAAATCGATGTCAAGCTCGATGGAGTATGTTGCTATTTTATTATCACTTATCGACCTGAAAAGCAACAAGGACTATCTGATGCCTTATTGAGGAGATCGTATCTTGTACCAAAGGCTAGAGAAGCAGCATTTGATCAAGAATGTATGACATTGTTGAAGCTAGAGCAATTTCAGCTTTGCGCTACTATTATGCCAATTGATGCTGACTTCCTGAATCAGGTACGTGCCGTGATCATTGAAGATTCAGTAGCCATTGATATTAAGCAACGTACCAATGACAACAAGTTTAAGGTGGAGGGAGATCTTTTATACTTTGAAGAGCGGTTATATATCCCAAAAAGACCAGCACGACTCCGAGTTCTTCAATCTTGCCATGATTTTCCCGCTGCGGGACATTTTGGATTCAACAAGACCTTGGAGCTTATTTCTCGAGATTTTTGGTGGCCCCAAATGTGGAAGGATGTGAAAGATTTTGTCCTCTCCTGCGACATCTGTTCAAGATCCAAGAATCCTTGGCATCGCCCTTATGGACTCCTACAGCCATTGTCGATTCTACGTCGACCATGGTCTTCAATTTCCATGGACTTCATCACAGACCTGCCATCATCGAACTCATTTGACAGCATCTTTGTCATGGTAGATCGGCTTACAAAAATGGCGCACTTTGTTCCTTGCAAGAAGACATCGTCTAGTGAAGTCACAGCAAGGCTCTTTCTCGATAATATGTATCGATATCATGGACTACCAGATGATATTGTATCAGATCGAGGAACCCAGTTCGTATCAAAGTTTTGGAGATCTTTCTTTGAGATACTAAAGGTGGATATCAAGCTTTCTTCGGCTTTTCATCGTCAAACTGATGGTCAAACGGAACAGGTGAACCAAGTCTTGGAGCAATACTTACGATGTAGCATCAACTATCAGCAAGACGATTGGACCACATATCTACTGCTAGTCGAGTTTGCATATAATAATACCCTCCATGCGTCAACTCAATACACACCATTCTTTTCCAACTATGGGTATCATCCAAAGCTTGATTTATTGAGTCCATCAACAAATAACAATCCAGCAGTTGAAGGATTTGCGAAATAACTATGAGAGCTTCAAAATACGTTGAAGCTTCAATTACAATCTGCTCAAGAATCCTACAAGGCCTCTGCAGATAGATTTCAGAATCAAGAACCTACTTTCAAAATTGGAGATAAAGCATGGCTTCTTCCACTGAATATCAAGACCAAGCGACAATGTGATAAGTTGGACTATCAAAGATTGGGACCATTTATCATCCAAAAGCAAATCAATCCAGTGGCGTACCGTCTGGAATTACTGACTTCTATGAAGGTACATCCAGTCTTTCATGTTTCTTTGTTGGAGCCTTATCGAGAGTCATCTTTTCCTAGAAGAGTGCAATGTCCGCCACCTAGTATTGAGATCGAGAACCACGAGGAATACGAGGTTGAAAAGGTATTGGATTTTCGACGAAGGTAGGGCAAGTTGGAGTATCTTGTTCATTAGTGCGGCTACGACATTAATAAGCGAACGTGGGAGCCAGCTGAAAATCTCACCAATGCGCCGCAAAAGGTACAGGAGTTTCATCAATAACATCCTCATAAACCTAAGCCGGTTCGACAATAGCTTCTTTCTGAAGCTTATTCACCCAAGAATATAAGAAAGGGGGAGAGCACCACCAAAATTCGTAGTTGATGTAGTTATTTTTTCCAAGATAAAATAGAATTTTTTCAGTAGCCATAGTTTGGTCTTCTGATATGGATAGCCAAGAGATAGATACTATGCCAGTCAGATTATTTCAATCGACTAGCTCACGAAGGCGACCCCGAGATGAAAAACCACCTATACCACGACGACGACGGAGGATACCAAGTAACCGATCACTGGTGATTGTATTTGAGTCCGAGCCTGCTTACGATGGTCAGCCAGAAGGCGTATTTATAGGACAATTTCACAATGAAGATACGGAAGTTCATGCTTGGTCAGAAGTTGAAGGAGTGGGCCACTACCATTGGTTTCAAGGGCCGATGAACCACTTACCTCGTATACAACAGTTGGAGTTCATAGTAGACGTTATGCGACAGATCTTCATTTTCTTGCATTGGTACTGATTGACAACAACATTGCTTCTCAGTGACCTCGAAGCTAAAGGAGGAGGTGATGTTAGGGACATAGTCCTTAGAACTTTCTAGAAACAAGTTTCTAGAACCTTCTAGAAGCTTCTTAGTTAGTAGAAGATGTTAGGGACATAGTCCTTAGAACCTTCTAGAGATAAGTTTCTTGAACGTTCTAGAAGCAAGTCTCTGGAACCTTCTAGAAGCTTCCTAGTTGGTAGAAGTTTCTTGAGAAGCTTCCTAAATAGGAGTATATATTGGAATCGAGGCTGAAGAGTTCTTCAGTCTCGACAACACATCTCTTGGAGCTCTAGCTCACCTCTCTGGTGTTGTTCTTGTATTCATCTGATTAATCTAGTTCTTGCAAGTTCTTCTTGAACTTCTTGGTAGATATCAAGTCTGTATTCTGTGTCCGTGACAAGTGTATGGCCTAAGAAAAAAACTATATTGAAATCCAAAATTAATTCTAATTAATCCTATTGAGTTCAACTGCTTTGCAATCCATTCTTAGGACTAGATGATTATCATATCGAGTCACTCACTTGAAGTGCTAAAAGAATATATAATAGCTCATTGAGGTCCACTATAGCACCATACTAATATTGCATAGATTACATCTACTATTGCTGCATACTACAAGAAAGAATAAGAATTTGAGTAATAACTCAAAATAACACAAATTGAACAAAACTAAGTTTGCATCCTATTATAAGTCTATTTAGTGCATCATGCTAGAATGACCACTACAAGCTAAACAACTATCCAATAGTAGTTTCAAATTGCTACAATAATACTTAGAAAAAATTAATAACAATTGTAGTAAAAATTGCCATACATCATTACACCTCTAAGATTAAAGCCAAAAAAACAAAAATAAAAAAATATCGACAACCGTATGAATAGCTGTAGCTAAAATGGGCCATTACAGTTGTACTAGTCTCAAGGCCTCAAAGATATGATTATTCTACTATATCACATTAGCATTCACCACTAAACTGCAAGCCATTAGACTTTGCCACTATACTCCATCAATAAGAAAAGAACAAATATCTTGATGTGTTTCTTATAGTCAACAACTAAGATTCATAGTCACCATAATTAAATCACAATCACTGAAAAAGAGAATCCTAGTAGATTGTCATTACATTAGTCACATCTGAATACTATCTTTCTTCTCATAAGAACATTATTTCAATGGCAATGCCTCAATGAATAAGAAGATATTTTAGAACCAGTTCAAAAGGAATAAGAATTATTGATGACCCATCTACAAAGCATTGCACCATCCCAATCTACTAAAGACTCTCTAATGCTTGGAGATAAAATGCATCTTCACAACAACACCACATACACTTAGGCTTATCTAGCATTACCTAAGAAATAGCCAATAAACTTTATAGATCTCTCACTGCAAGGATCTGATCAACTACAACAAAGATCTCCACCATGACACCACATTTATTACTCATAAAAGATCAACAATGATACCTAAGAACATGACATTGCTACCTTTGATTAGCCACAACACTTTGATAAAAATGAGTAAACAATTACAACTACACATTTTTATGAAGAAAAATACATCATAAGAATTGGAGCCTTTGGAATGCATCACATAAATCAAAAAATAATAAATAAATAAAAACAAAAGAAAAAAGGATCCAAATAGCCAGATTCCTATTAACAAAGAAGTTGCCATTATTTTTGGGTTGCTTCTTGCCTTCCTCATTACATTCTTTTTATTTTTTTTTGTATCTTTTTTTTCTTTTATTTTATTTTTTCTTTTTTTCTATTCTTTTTTTTCTACTCTTTTTATTTTATTTTATTTTTTATAATATATATCTATATATATTTTAAGAATTATCAATAAAATAAGATTTTTTTCCTTTTAAAAACAAAAAATACTCTTATTGGCTATCATCTAATGTTAACTACAAAAACCTATTTGTCATATAAATTTGTCTTAATAAATTCTATCCTAGGCTGCACATCTACTATTAATAATCTATTTTTTATTTTTTCTTAAAAATTCTACTATTAACTTAGAAAATCAATGATTTTAAGTATTATAAGTTTATTTTTTAGATTAATTAACCAAGTAAATCAATTCAATGACTCATACATAATCTTTATTGTAAAGATATAAATTTGGTCATTTTTTTTTTTTTATTCAATTACTTTCTCTAAATATGGCTATAAACACTTCTAAGAATGAATTCAAATCATAAAATAGTTGTGAATCTTTTTCTATCAAAGGTGCAAATCAAGAAAGTAAATTCGTAGATAAAAATGTACTTATGAATCTGACTTAAGTAATTCCATCAAGATATTGGAAATAATGCAATCTTAGATAGAGCTTCATTTATTGTAAAAATCCTTGAAACTTTACTCTTGTTCTATTGAACTTTTCTAATATACTTATCATTGTCTCCTTTATACTTATAGTAGCAAGGCTTTTTAGATTTGATTTTGAACTTAATCTACTTGCTTCTCTCAATTACACAACTTGGCATAGTTTTTGAACTTCATTATTAGCTTTTTCTATAGATTTAAAAATAATACATCTATAATTCATAGTAGAAATATGTGAGAGTTCTATCCTAAAAGTATTGACAAACTTGTGGATATCAACAATAGTTATATATCTATTTTTACTTTTGCCATGAATAGCATCCATAATTTTTTCCTCCATAGATAACTTAAATAAATCAAGAAGTCAAATTAGATGAAGGTAATCTACAACCACTAATATCAAATAGAAATTTTTATAAAGAAAGATAATCCTCTTCTTTAAAGAAAAAACTCAGTGTTTTAAAAACTAAATTTTAGTTTAAATATGGATAAATTATATAATTAATATACAACAATAGAAGTAGAATAATCCACTCACTTCTAAAAATAAAATAATAAATAATAAATTAGCACTCTTATCGAAATATCAAAGATATGAATCTTTACAAACTAAAAAATCAAGATATTCTTATATCACTCAAAAAGACTCGAGAATCACTTCAAGATGGTATAATATTAAACTAGAATGGCCATTGCTAAAGATAAGAAGCCTAGAAAGTCTTGAAATATGACTAAAGATTAAAAAGGCATTAACAAGACTGAAGAAGGCTTTATTCTTCCTTCCATATATATTATCTTATTATGAGTTATATAACAATATTCTATACAACCTCCAATATATGTGCAATTTGTGAGACACATATCTTAACTTATAAGGCAAGTTTTCTATATGTACACCACATGGTTAGCTTGTACTATAAGCTATCCACACGTACAATACATAGCTAATTTGTTGGCCAAGTTTCTAATCTACCAATCAATTATAAACATATATAAAGTCAAATACATGTCTATGAAGCTTTTAAGAAGCTTTGCTAGAAGATATACCAAATCTACCTATATTTACCTTCTACCTAGCACTTCTTATGTAAGTAAATATGTATGTCTAAGACAATATATAGAAAAAATCTAAAACTTTATTTAATGGCTAAATTACCATAGTCAAGTAAAATCTTACAAACATAAGCTATTATTTACAAAATCCCTCAAAAGATTTGACTTGAAAAGATTGTTAAGTCAAGAGGATTTTTCCACCTAAATCTTTCAATCCTAGTTGACACTAACAAGATTAACTAAGAAAAAATGCTAAGTAGATGAAAACTTTCTAAACTAAATTATACTACATTCATTTGATATGATTTGAGACCCAATACCACATTACATGACAACCTCTAAAGTTGATTAATCATATCAAAAATATCTGCAAGAATATTTAATTCTACAATAGATATTTATAACCAATTTCATATACATCCACATCTTCACAATCAAATTTATTTGCAATTAATACTATCAAATTTACAATTGATAAAATTATTGTTAAAAATATAAAAACTTATTAAATTCAATAACAAATTGACTTTTTAGAAATTAAATTATGTGTACACATAAGCATGCTACATATCTTTCAAAAAATTCTATCATTCTTCTAATTTTATCTGTTTGTTTCATGTAACAAATAAATTAGTGGTAACTTCTTAGGCCAACTTGAAGAACTCCATAGAGTCATCCAGCATCATGTATGTGAGAACAAAATAAAATAAAAGTAAAAATAAAAATTAGCCAATTATCTTTTTAAATCCACTCCACCATTGGAATAACAAGTAAGTGCACAATCCCCATCACACCTCTACGTTTGACCTACAATAACTAAACATTCATGAACAAGCTGTGAAGTCGCAAACCAAAGCTTCAATTTTGACACCGTTTTAGTGCACACACTTCCTTCAAATCTGCTCTTGTATCAGCAATTGTGGAGATCTAACCGCTTCGCAATCTGCAGAGCAAATCTGGAATTCAATGCAAAACCATGAAGCGCAACGATGTTGGTGTCAAGGCACAGACTCGGCGTTTCCTTCATTTCAAAGAGGGAATTTTGTACAAGATGAGGAGGAATGACCTTTTGCTAGATCATAGTATCCCTCGACGACGGAGATACCGAGGCAGCCAATCAAATGCTTTGCGACATGCGAAGAAAACTCCTCGACGGCCGAGGACACAAACTCCACCACGCTCAACATGATCGCTGCTGCTGCTGCAGCAGCAGCTCCTCTACACCAAATCAACAGCACACAATCCTTTGAAAACTTCTTCCTGGAGTGTGCTGCGGGGGGTTCTGCAGCCTTGAGTGATACTTACAGTTTTGGTTCAGCGACGTGTGCTGTAGATCGAGCTGGATCTCCACTGTGAGGTCGGATTCGTCTGTCCTTGATTGGAGATTCGAAGAGGGTCGACAACTAGAATCCCCTTCAACTGTCTGAATACATGAAGCGAACGGTCCCTGCTCAAATCAGAGCGAGAGTTATGCACTCGTCGTGACGGTCCTCGCAGCGACTTCAGGTCGGAACTTATAGAATTGGGTTAATGGCCTTCACTGAAAGCAATCAAAGCTACGGTACCGGTACATGAGATGCCACGATAGCGATACATGAAATATTCAAACCCACCACGATACATGAAAAATGCGACGATAACGATAGCTGATTTCATTGACTTCAATCCCACCTACCCGTATTTTCCCTTTCCAAATTAGACTTGACTGATTGAGGTGAACTGTTGGTGTTTTTCTGTCAACTTTTGCAGAGAAAACTTTCTTTTCGGTCTAGAGTGGCTGCGGTTGCGACGTTCAACTTGGAGTCAACACCTCTCACAATGGCCTGAATTGATCCTTTGCTTTAGTGCTTGTCTCGGAGCTTCAGGAGAGTAGGTATGAGTTGTAGGAAACGCGAATTCGGTTGGATGAAAGGATGAATGAAGCCCACAGATGCATGTGCTTTAAACGACAAAAGTGTGATCGGGGAGTCAAAAAGGATTGGCAACAGCTCCAAAGCTGTACGTGAGATTGAAAGTCTAAAAAGAGCTGAGAAACACAGGTAGGTGACGAATTCTCAATCTGCCTGGATAAATGTTTTAAAAATAATAGAACATTGTCCAACTTTGTGACGGATTCAGAGTAATTTCACGACTCATGGATTCACCTGATAGTCCGTAAGTCCTTACACCATGACTAGCCAATCACTGCTCGAGGTCCAAAGAGGGAATTGGTTCAGGTTTAGGTTCAGGGTTCACCTAAACCCTGAACCTAAACCTGACCCGATCAGATGCCGATCGCGAACTCGATCCCAATCAGAACTCTCCGGAGAGAAATTCAATGCTTGAAACTTCAGACTTTGGAGCGATCTTTTCCTCGCCGCTCCATGTGCAAACCCCTCCAAGGACAACAGCATGACACATATCAACGAGAATCCAAGTATCTTCATTTCAAACCCCGCCGCACAAAGGTTTGACCCTAAACAATCTCAAGAAATTGACTATAATTACAAAATCTTCCATGTATAGTATGAAACCAACAGTGAAGAGCTCATGGACATCTACACACAATTCTGTCACGTTCCAACCACAAAGCTGTCACATAGTAACGAAAACGTAGACTTCTAAAGCTGGAAGCTCGTCAGACATTGACAATATCCACATGAATACAATTCCATAGCCACTGCTAGTAAATAGCTTGTGCAGGCGTTAACCCAGAATCTGTCGTGTTGCAATCACTGACATGTGCAAATCTGACATTAGAAATGAAATTGGCTGATGGCCAGAGATCACATCTCCACTCCAGAATCTGAATCTGGCGTCAGGGTTTAGGGCAATTCTCGATGTTGCACCATTCAATGCTTCCGCTCTAATTTTGACACAAATCTTGTTGTACATACAGGCGGAATCTTGTAAGTTTCTGCAGGAGTTTGGTTGGGGGGGGGGGGGGGGGACTCTAGTCGCCTCGACTTCCGCTCCAGTCACCAAATGACGCACGGTTTTAGGGACGCGTCACGATGCGTCAGTTCGCGGCTCAATTTACAGATCCACGGTGATCCATCCCCAAGAGATTAATCTTTTGCTCTTCAGTAAGGAGGATTTTCACAGTATAAGAATATCAAAGAAGATCTTTGAGAGAATTTAAATAAATAATATGTGAAAAGAATAAGAATTGTGAAGCTAGTATATTACGAGTAAGTGCATTATGAGTATGAAAGATCGGGAACAAAGGTCGGGAACATTGCTTTGACCCTTGTTTGTGGGGACTAGGAGTCTTCCCATGTTGCTCGAGAGATCGCATTTCAGGGCTTCAAGCGGCGAATGTGCGTGTGTGGTCAGACGAGCAAGTCCGCAATCATGTTGCGAAGCTGGTCTTTAGCATTGTAAAATTTTCCTTATTGCGTCTCGTGTGTCTTCCTGTCCATTTTTTCTGATAACAGTCGATTTGGTTCTACGTTGAAAGATTACTTTGAGTTCAATGTCATTTTAATAGGGGACGATTATTGGATTGGAAGAGGCACGTCTAGTTTGGTTTATTCTTATTATGACTAGAGACGGACGAGTTTCGGAATTTTGTTATTGAGATTGTTTGCATGGTTGATTCTATGTCGCCATGATTAGATCCTATCTTCTTATATTAATGAGATTTCGGTGTGTGTGTGTTTCGGATTTGCTTCGTTTTTGTCATTTCTTGTGGCATTAACAAGAAATGTATGTGGCCTTCTCTTTTGCTTCAGGGTTTGTTGAGTTTTCCCTGCAAGTTTCACAATGGAGAATTGGTAGATTCATACTTGTGATTTTTGCACAAGAATCAGGATTTGTGATTGGATTAGCTTGCTAAAATGTTCTTTTAAGGTGAATGCTTGATATTAATTTATGCTTTAGAACTCACTCTCTGCTACATTGTGGAATGGACTCTCATGATTATAATTTATTCCTTATTATGATAAGTTTTTCACTACATTGTGGAATGGACTCTCCTGATTATAATTTATTCCTTGTTATGATAAGTTTTTCACTGTTAGAAAAAAGACTTTAAAAGATGTGAAAAAAAGGTTTTTGGCATAATTTTCACCAATTTGGATGAAGCTAATTTTTTTCATATTATTTCTTACAAAAGACCAGTAGAAGCATAGAAGATTCTTTATAATATATATTAGAGCAAGAACTTATCCAATATCATCTTCACAAGGAAGAAATTCTCCACTTGCAAGATAGAACAAATGAGAAGGCTTCATGGCTCATATTAATAAAGTGAAGTATAATAGGGCATGGATAGGATATTTGTATTATTTATATATAGAAATATGTAGTTGAGGTTATGTTTGAGAAGTTTCTAGAATTAAGGTTAAGGTGGTGGTTTATGTATGATCCACTACAGAACCTTCTAAAAAGGCTTAGGGTGGTTATTATGGTAGGACCTACTTCTAAAATCTTCTATAAAGGTAGTTATCTTAGTAGAACCTACCATTAGTAAAATTCTAAAAAGTTCTAAGATAGTTGGATAAAGTATAAATAAGACTAGCTAAGGCTATTTGGGCATTTGGTCAAATATGGCTTCAAAATCTTTCTCTCAGTAAAGTTTATTTTTCTTGTTCCATTTTGTTTGATTTTATTTGGTTTTTTTTGGTTCTATTTTTTTTTATTAACTCTTGTCTTTCATATTCTATTTCGTTTAATTACTTTCAGTTTTGTTTTAATATGCTTGGTCTTATGTTGTATCGAGATCTTTTTTGTTATAGATTTGATAAGATTTTAGTTCTTAGAAAATTTGATCCTATTTCATTGGTATTAGAGCGAGTGTTAGTCTATTCTTTGGTAGTATGTTGAAAGCCACCATTTAATTGGAAGTCAATTGTTGTGATCACATCAGGTATTATTTTGGGGCTACAATGAGCTACTTTAAGAAGTCAATTGGAAGGAAAGAAGGCATTACAATAGCAAAGGTTTAATAAAGACATTGCAGCATAAGAGATATAGTGGAGCAATCCCAAATGGAGACTCAAATACAATACCTCCTATGCCAGATAGCTATTCTACAAGGGCAAATAGAAGCTTCTAAAACAAAGAAATTGATATTTGTTAGGTTGAAATTGAGTAAGCCCAATACATACTGAAGGACCTCAAGGTAAGAAGATGTATGCTAATGGCTCTTCAGCATGTAATAGTACTTCTAATTATCTAGAGTAAAGACTAATAAAGAAATTATATATATTTCTAGTTATTTGAAAGGTGTAGCATCTATTTGGTGGCAATATTAAATTCAAAACTATTGAGCTCAAGGCAAATTTGGTGATTTAGAAGAGTTTATGATCTAGCTTAGGAATCAATTTCCATCCATTACTGTAAAGAAGTTAGCATACAAATAGTTGGCTAACCTTACACAATTCAAGTTGGTACAAGATTATGTCTCTCGATTTAAGTTTATATGTTTTTAAATTGAGAATGTTTTAGAGGTAGAGATAATAAATTGATTTATATGAGGGTTGAAACATGTGGTCCAGTAAGAAGTAGAATTAAAGAATCTACAAATATTTAAAGAGGTAGTTATCATTGAAGAAAAAATTGAGGGTATAAATTTCAAAAATTATAGAGTACAACTTATAGTATGGAATCTTATGCCACTAGCTAATACTATGGGACAACAACCAATGCTAATAGAGATTGATACTTTACAAGGACCATTGATACTGCAGAGATGTCAATTATTAGCGCAAAAGAGATTGTACTTTTATTATCAAAGCCAAACCATCAAATTAGATATTGTCCAAAATATCAAAGTTCAAGCATCAACAAATCACAATGGATTTATAAACTTGAAGGCCACCAAGTTAATGAAGAAGTAGAGTAAGAATATGGAGCTTTCTAAAAAAGGCATTGAAGGCCAGTACTAGAGATAATTGTTGTTTCTCAAAGACAAACAACAATGCCTTGAACAACTGTGAGAAAGATCGACTAAGAGAATAGCCATGTTGAGTGCTTGTACATTGTAGCTCTATAAAAATTTGCATCTTGACAATAATTGCCAACGACCTTGGGATTAAAATAATAGTTATCAAAGAAGATACTTAGAAATGACTAAGAAAACGCGTTGAACAAGATAAGTGAAGAAGAAATCTTAAGGCTAAATGACACCTATGCCTTGAGAGATAAGTTTAGAGTAACAAAGCTTGGATATGATGTTATCTTTGGTATGTCATGGCTAGAGGTAGAAAATAAACATGTTGATTGACTAATAAGGACAATCTCTTTCAAAGATAGAAGATGCATGGTGATTCTTCATGCCCTTGCATTAAGTGGGATAACAAAACAATCTTTGGCTAAGAACTTATAGGTAAGAATAACCTTTCTGAAGAAGCAAATACGGCATAAGCAACTTATATATATAGTTGTTTCAAATCTTATCTCAATGGTGAAAAAAAAAGTCAAAGGAATAGAAGGAATAGAACAATTCATATGTGACTATCAAGATGTCTTTTCAATTGACTTACCTAGAGGCATACCATCTGATTGAGGTATGTACTTTAAGATAGAACTAGAGACTGCAACCAAATAAGTGTCATGCTAAAAAGTAGAAAAATATATAAAAATAAGAGAAATATCATGAAAATTTGGATTATGATTAAAAAAAAATTATATAATATAATATAAATATAAATATAAATAAATAAATAAAATATAAAGATAAAATAAAATACTTATCTAATTTATTTAAGTTTATAGTTTAAATTTAATAATTAAAAATAGATATTCTATGATTTATTACTAAAAAATTTAGAGAGGCTTTGGAATCATAGGTATAGTATTTTGACTCCAAGACCATTCCATATAGGTCGATAAGTTAAGTAACCAAGGACTTCATTTCTATTAGTTAGAAGACATGCCCAATGGGCTTTGAGATATTAACTGGGACTACACTAGAATTTAGAACAACTTTTAGATGATCCATTCCAGATAAGGTAGACCATTTGAAAGAAGATGATCCATTCAAAGTGTAAAAGCTGGATTTGAAAAACTTGTATTTTGGGCTAGAACTTAAATGAAAAAAATGTGTAATTTGGAGTAATAATGAAAGAGTTATGATTGTTTGAAGTTAGGGTGTATTTTTGGTACCTAATATTATTCTTTTAAGCATATAGAGAGTTATAAGAAAGCTTTCAAGAATTAAAAAGTGAGATTAGAGCTGACTTAAAGATCTAAATTTTATATGAAAACATCAATACATTCCAATCTATAACAAAAGAGAGAAAGTTGTTGGAAGTTAGTACTAAAAACTAGGATTTGTAAGTGAGTTGTTTTTAATCGAGGTTTCAATTTTTGCCATAACTTGAATTTTTGGACGAATATTTGGTTAAATATTTCCAAAAATATAGATGATTATGTTAAAAAGTTCCATATAAAAAATTCATAGTATTTGAACTTTGGATTTTTGAGATATGAGGGAATTAGTGTATAGGTGCTTAGAAATTGACTCGTTTAGCTCCTGCTAGAATTAGGTAATATTCAAAGACTTATAATGAATTTATGGATGTTTTTTTGTATAGAGGTAGTTAAAGATATAAGTTAACCAGTAGAAAATTTTGAACCCAATTGAATAGTCAAATTAGAAGTTATTAAGTGTTACATATATAAAAGGAATTTCCATGGAATAGAAGTGATTTTAGGATATCTAGTGACATCTTGGGTATTCTTGTGCATCCTAAACTTGTATATTTGATGTAGTTGTCTTCTTAAAGATAAGCTATAAATCATATTTGTGTTTTATAATTTTGCAACTTATTTGAACATTTAGTCGCAATCAAAAGTCCACATCTTTTTGGAGGCAACTCTCTCTACTACAACATTATTTGGTGCTTCTACTACGAGAGCCTAAAGGTACTAATTTCTCAACAAATCAAGATAGGAGATACAAAATAAAGAGGCTCAAATAATGGAAGTGGTCAGAATCTTGCAAATAAATTTTTAAGGTCCATGCAAATATTCATGGACCAACAAGTTACTAATGCAACTTTGAAAAGAGCCACCAGAGCATTGAAAGATGTTATTCACAAAGTGAGAGATTTGATGGAAAGAATATCACTAAATTTTTGAGGATCTATATTTATAAAATAAAAATCTATCAAATTTCAAAAGATAGGATGATTGAGACCTTTGATTTAGTAATTGTCCCACAGATCAAAGAAAGGATGAAACTACATGGGAGTATTAATGTAAAAACATGGACTAGATTTGAAAAGAAATTGAGAGATATTTACTTTGATGAGGTCAGTGTAGAAATGACTAGAAGAAGTTTCCTTCATTGAATAGAGTAACAACCAAGTAAATATATTGGACCAAATAAGTTGCTGAAGGAGTTTTAGAAAAAATTTGAGCAACTCCTATTATATAAGAAGTACCTTTTATAAGTGAGGAAATGAAAGTTATTTCTTACAAGCTGTACATGAGATGATAGAGGATAGATTGCTTCTCTTTCTTCAAGATGGAATAGTACAAGGTAGTTTTATTATTGATCAAAGAAAGGTTGGAGGAGGCAAGGAGCTTCATTGCTAAACAACATATGAAATTTGGAGGATTTGGGCAAGGATGGACGCTACAACAATGAATGGTATAAAAGCTCCAACAACAACTTTGCTCACTCTTACTCCATCAAGCTCTTTAAGAATTAAGAATGTAGATGAAGAAACTCTTGATGAATTGATGAGGAGCATAAAAAAATTAAATATAGAAATAATTACTGAGAAGAAAGGTACAAGGTCAAGCATCTTTATAACTAATTGAAAGATCAAAGGAATTTGTAGTGAAGTACATTTGATGTAATGATCCAAATTACAAATATGGTGACTATAGATTATATAAAAATATTATAAAGAATGGCATTATTACCTTCAAAGAAGGTAAAATCAAAGATGTTGCAATAAATAAGCCTTTAGAGATTGATTATGAGAGAAGAGGCATAAAAAAATTGATGGAAGATAGATTAGAGAAGAAAATATCTTCACTTAATAAACAAGTAGAGACTTATACTATTGAGGTTGAATACATCAAGGTAGAAACCTCTATACATGTATCTATAGAAGAAATAATGAAGGGAATTCAAGCTATTAAAGGATTAACTGAATAGGATGATCCAATTCATCAAGACTACCATCAAGACCTATTTGGTGAATGAGTATAGAGAGAAAGAATCCTATGATGTAATAGTGGAGATCAAGAGAAGCAAAATTAGTCAAGAAGTTGAGGTAATAGAGCCAACCAACAAGAAAAAGGTTCTAAGTAGAAGAAACACTACTCTAAGAGAAGGATCAATAGCGAATATAAGATAGAAGCAAGAGGCCAAGCCTTTGCTTCACATCTAACAACTAAGGTTTCATCTTAAAAGGAGAAGTGGCAGGAAAGAATAGATAGTAGCAAGGACAAAGAGGCAGAAGACAACACTAAGAGAAAAAATAAGGTACTAGCCTATAAACTTCAATCTCATATTGAATCCTTAATTGACTTGCAAAGCATCTTAAAAGAGAATATTTTGAATGCTAAGATTGAATTTACCTTGAAGAAAGCTCTTGATATTGCCAAAAAAGGTTTTCATGAGTTCATCATTGATGTTATTAAGAAAAAAAAGCAAATGATAGGTGAAACATTAATGGCAAGTATGTGAGATATTTTAATGAAAAAGAAGAAAATTAAGAGATTGTACACATTTTTGCCTTAAAATATGATAATATGGATAATAGTAATCAAAATAAAAAGTATGGAGTTATTTATGATAAGATTATAAAAATAAAAGTTGAAATTATAGATGAAGATTTATGTAATAAAATAGAGGATGAAGTGCTATAAATATTTTTATATGAAGCAGTAGCTAACATAAATGTGAATACCAATACCAGCAAGAACTAAGTACAAAGAGTTATAATAGAGGTGAAGGTATCTGAGTGTGAGGTTATTAAGCTATAGAGGAATAATTGTAAAGCTT
Source organism: Physcomitrium patens (assembly GCF_059467195.1). Lineage (NCBI taxonomy): Eukaryota > Viridiplantae > Streptophyta > Bryopsida > Funariales > Funariaceae > Physcomitrium > Physcomitrium patens. The sequence continues at coordinate 14,552,024 of NC_143429.1, read as the reverse complement.
TGATAACTTATATTCATCTATTTTGGACAAGAGCTATTATTGAGATACGTGTAAAGATTAGAGGCCTTAAAGATCCAACTCTAGCATTGGTGGATCATGGCTTTGAGATCAATATCTTGTCTAGAAAGATTTATGAAAAGGATAAGTGGAAAATTGACATCAATCATAGATGGATATTGAAAGCTACTAATGATAAAAGATGTAGCCTTTATAGAGCATGTCCAATAATGGGCATCAAAATTTGTGATGTAAAAGTAGAGAAAAATATTTTTGTACAAAATAATGGAAGTTATCCAATCATTTTGTGGTAATCATATATCATTGCAATAAGGATGGAGACAAAGGCATTGGATGATGGATCACAGTATGCCAAGATTTGTAGCCATGATGGCAAGAGGTCAATCTAATTTCTCACAATAAGGCTAGATGACAAGAAGCATAGAAATCAACTTAGAGAAACTTTCATGGACTATAAGCACGATAATTTTTTGGATTTATAGATTGCACATGTAAAACATGAAGTGCCACATGTTCAATGAAATCATGTACTATAGCATGCTCCTGTGTATAGAGAAGTAATTATAAATTTTAGAATTTGACAGAAGATAGATGTGTAAATTTTCAAAAGATTAAAGATTTAGATTCTTAATATAGAAGATCAATTAAGAAGATTATAGAAAAATTTTAAAAAATTGATATGATTTTGAGTGCTTAATCTATTTCTACAATTATTGGAGAAAAAAGATTTTCAAATAAAATTTTATAAGTTTCAAAGACTTTGTAAGGAATAAGCATTACATTTATTAATATAATAGTAGAGATTCATTCAAGAGGACTATATGAAGAAATATTAAAAATAGCTACTGATACAAAGTTGATTGAGAGTTATGGCTTGGAAATTCAAGCAATGATGAATACCAAGTATAAGATTGTGACAAAGAAGGTGAAGCCAATGGCTATACAACTGCCACCAGACTCTAAAGATTATATTGAAAAGGCTAAAAAAGAGCTTGAATTAAGGAAAACAAGAAGGATTGGACACAATTTTACAAAAGAGACATTGACTAAGCTAAAAATTGAAAGGAGTGAGTTTTAGAAAGATTCTTAAAAAAAATATTCTGAAACATGATTTCTAGGTATGATAAGGCTTTTGCCTCTTTACTAGATGAAATTAGATGTATTAGTCCAAAGGTTGTTGCATCAATGATTATTTTTATTATTCTACATGTGACTTGAGATTTGAAGCCAATTCTTGTACAAAAAGCCTTACTACTTAAGTTGATGAGTGTGTTGAAGAAAAAAATGAAAATAAAAATACTTGAACCATCTATGGCTCTATACTCTAATTGATGATTTATAGTATCAAAGAAATTTGGAGCTTTGAGATTCATTCAAGACATGTAGCCAACCAACAAAGGTGGCAATCAAGAATAAGGGATAGGAAATGATTGTGGATGAAGTTGCTAAGACTTTTACAAGATATGCCATCTATTCTATTGGAGATCTTTATTCTGATTATGATTAATTTTATCTTGTATCAAAAAATAGAGATTTTACAACCATGAAGACTCTATTGAAACTTATGAAGATGTGGACTTTGCCTCAAAATGTCAATAATTCAATAGTTCATATGTAAAATATCATGAACAAAACCTTGAGGGATTTTATACTTGAAAAGACTATTCTTTTTGTGGATGATATACCTATCAAGAGTTGTAAAGAGGAGGCTTGAGACTTGACATTTGGATATTGATAGATGTAGGAGATTTTTGAAAGATCACATTGAAGATGTAGAAAAGATTTTGAAGAGGCTTGAAGAAGTAGATCTAACCTTATCCATTGACTAGTTGTGAATACAATTAAAATGTGAAATGATTAGTTATAATCACTTTTGTGATTTTAGAAATATTTTTATTAATTTTAATGCTAATATGATTAACTTATAGATCTAAATTCTTTTTTTGATTAATCATGACTTTATTTATATTTTTAGATTATTAATTAGGTAGATACTTCTAATTATTAGATTGATAATTATTAAAAACTTTAAAATAAGTTTAGAAGATCTATGATTTTTTTTTCTTGATTTGGTCTAAATTCTCTTTTAGTACTAAAATTTAAATTTTAGTAGAATTTCTCTGCTAAATCTTAAAAATTATATCTTGAATTAATCCAAAATCTTAGTTTTCAATCTTAAGCTAATTTTTGATTTGACTATGGTTAAAAAATTTCTTAAGTCTAATTGCTCTATCTTCTAATTAAATTTTTAAATTTTTTTTTAAGCTTAAATTTCATGCCACAATTTAAATGATTTAAAAATATAAAGTCTAATTATTAAATTAATGATGATTTTTAGAATTTGGAGATGAGCTAACTTTTATGGTGGAATTTCCCTCTTAGTGATTTTAATTACTATTTGGAATTGAAAATTAGAAAAATAAAATAAAATAAAATATCTTAGGTGTATTAATTCAAGGCCAAATTACAATTGGATCTTGGATTTGCTAAGAATTTATGTTTAAAGGAGTTTAAATTGAAGAATGGCATTATTGATGGCTTTGATGACAAGAATTCTTGTTGATCTCCAAGTAGACTAATTAAAATTAAAATTATAATTAAAATTTACAACTAAATTAGCAAATTAATTAATTTTTATGGTTTAGAACTAAAATTTGGGCTTGTGAATAGTCAACCTAGGAATAAAAATATGTTTTAGAAATATTGGTGGTATTATTTTTATCAAAAAGATGTTAATTTTTGAGTTATAGGTATTTATAGCCTTAAAATTGGATATAGGCTTAGAGTAATTGAGGACCCTTGATCTTGGTTAGGGATTTTTTGATTTTGATGGTGGAGATGTGGGTACCACTTTTGGGCATCCTTCTACCTGGTTAAGAGGGCTTGGGTCGTCAAGCTCTTTTTCTCTCTTCTCTCTTTCGTAAAATGAAGCCTTGCTAAACTATTTCTGAGGTTTTAATTGAAGGAATTTTCTCTCATCTTGTCATCGCCTTGATATTTTCTTCTTCAGTCACTCAATTTTATATGCTTTTGAGTAATATTTGGCATTCTTCTTCTTCTATTTATCAACTTTTTAATGATGTAAGCCACAAGTAATTTGAAGCTTGGACAAATCTTTTGGCGAATTTTCAAGAGGCAAAAGATCTATTACCTTTGGCTGCATAAAAGCATCAAATTTAAAAATATGTAATTCAATGATATCTAATTCAAATTTAATGTGACTTACTTTTATAAATAGAATTTAAATTTTTATTTATTAAAAAATTTGAATCACAAACTTTCAAGTTATAAATTTTTTTTGATGAATTTTAAAGTGAGGATGGATCTATTGCCTTAGCAGTTTAGAACAATTAAATTTGAAAAAACGTAGCTTAAAACCTACTAAATTTTTTTCATTAAATTTCTTTTATAAAAAATAGTCACTAATTTTAGTTTTAGAAAAAATTATAATTGGTAATTTTAAATTATTAACCAACTTTTAGTGAATTTTTAAGTAGAAGGGATGTGTTGCCAAGGTAACCCAAGTAGCTCTACTTAAAAAAACCATATCTCATGCATTTTTGATCATATTGCTACAAGATTTGAGAACATAGAAGCATACTTGAATTAGTCTTGATTACACCAAAAATCACGTACATTAAAGTCTCAAGGAATTTTTGGTGAATTGTTTTAGTAGCAAGGGTGGCTGCCTTCAATTTGACATACTCAAGGTATGTTATTATTTCCTCTCTAATCATCCTCTAATCACATTCTTTTAGCACCTAATCTATTATATTAGTTCTTAATTTTTTTTATTATCATTGATTAATATTATACTTGATTTTTTATATTTTTAAACATTTAAGTCAAACAAATTAATTTCTTTTTAAGGTTTACTTGATCAATAATGTTTAAAAATATAACAAATAATATACTTGATTTTTGTGTTTAATTAATTAATTATGATTATTATATCATTTATTTATTTTTATTTTTATTTTTATTTTTATTTATTTATTTTTATATTTATGATTTAAATGCCCACCTTGATTAATATTGAATTTTAATCCAAGTTACAATTGAATCAAATTGAACTTAAGTGAGGGAAGAAAAAATTACTCATAGAATTCTAAATTTGGAATTGATGAGATTGTGGTAGTTGGACACTTATGTAGAAGATATGATAGATTGATGCTATTTTTAGGATGAAAGCATGAAGTAGCATGATTAAAGTAAGGAGGTTTTTAGAAGCTTGTATCTTCTATCAGATTTGGATTCTTCATTTTGCTCATATAGCTGAACCATTACCATATCTTCAAAAAAAGAACTAAGTTCAAATAGGAGAAAAAATAAAGGCTAGCCATACATGGTCTAAAGGAGATTTTGAAATCACCACTAGTCTTGAGGTAAGTTGACTATGATTGTGGTAGACTAGTTGTTATTACTATTGATACAAATCCTATTATTATTAGATGGACTATTGGTCAATGGTAGCATCTCAATGGCTTAGACCTTTTTATGTTTTTGTAATAATTTCTGATATTGCATATGGCCTTGAGCTTCTGGCATATATTTGGATGTATTTGATCTTTCAAATTTTGCAACTCAAAGAATTTCATATTGAACCAAGATGTTTCTGAATTGATACCAATTACCACCACTATTACTAGTTGAGATTAATGACTAATAGGAGTATGAATTGGATAGTATTTTGGAGCATTGTTATATTTGTTGTAGCAATGAATATCTACAACTTCAATAGAAAGTTCTTTGAAAAGGTTAATTCATCCATGATGTAATATAGGAACCTGTACTAAACCTCACTAATTGTCAAAAAACCATTTAGAAATACCATCAAGAGTAAAATAAAGACGTTTCATATTAGTAGAAAGAGATTAGTTATAATAGTACATAGATAGGATATTTGTATTATTCACATAGTTGGAATCATATTTGAGAAGTTTTAAGAATTGAGATTAGAATGGTGGTTTATATAGGATCAACCATAAAACCTTCTAAAAAAGCTTAGAGGTAGTTATTATAGTAGAATCTATTTCTAAAAACTTCTATAAGAGTAATTATTTTAGTAAGATCCACCAATAGGAAAATTCTAAAAAGTACCAAGATAGTTGAATAAAATATAAATAGGACTAGCTGAGGCCATTTAGACATTTGGTTAAGTATAGCTTCATATTTTTTTTTTTTTTTCAATAAAATTTAGTTTTTTATTCTATTTTTTTTAATTCTATTTCATTCTGTTTGGTTCTATTCTCTTTTATTCAATCTTGTCTTTTATGTTTTATTCTATTTAGTTACTTTCAGTTTTATTTTGATGTATTTGATCTTATGTTATATTCAGATCTTTGTTGTTATGGATTTGGTAAGATTTTAGACCTTAGAAAATCCAATCCTATTTCATAAAGGCTCTTGAAAATCAACTAATAATTGTTGATAAATCTTTAGAAAAGAGTGATATTGTCATAAGTTTGCTTATGAACCTTTTTAAATTCTACAACTACTTCATTGTGACATTGGAGTCCATTAAGTTAAAAGAACTTACAATGGACTACATGATGGCAAGACTTACCAATGAAATAACCAAGAGAGAAATAAAAAAAATCTTAAAGTGAAGATTTGGCTCTTCTTTCAAAATAAGATAAAGAAAGCTATTCTAATCAATGTGGAAATGTAAGAACTTGCTTCATTTCTGAAAAACCATATCACTTTGTATGAAATTACTACAAGGCAAAAAAAATGAGATAGAAAAAATGCCAAGAATGTATATGAGTAATTTGGAAGATATGATTTTGCATTCATGGCAAGTAAAGGTACTTTTGTCGCTACCATATCCAAGTAGATTTTTGATTAAGGTGCCACCAATTACATGACTCTTTATAAGTGTTTATTTGATGCTTATGAAGAAATTTAAAAAAAAAAAAAAAAAAAAAAAAAAAAAAAAAAAAAAAAAAACTTATAAGAGACAATGGTATAATATAAGGCATTGGAATAGGCTCCATTACAATGGAGATTTTTATAAAAGGACAAATCAAGAAGATCAAATTAAGGGACATCTTGCATGTACTGAAGATCAAGAAAAATCTCCTTTTGGTCAAAAAACTAGTTTCACATGGTTGTAAGGTGTAATTTGATAAGAATAGATGCTTTGTGAAGACATTTGGTAGAGATGATATTATCAAGGGCTTTTCAAATGGCAACCTTGATGTCATTAAGTGTAAAAAAGTGAATATAGTTGAAGTGGCTATATTTGTTGAATTTTTATATGATCAAGCTAAATTTGGCATTTGACATTGATGCCTTGGTTATTTGAATACCAAGAATATGAAAGAAGTCCAATCTATAGTAAGTGATTTGGATCTTAATCAATTCAACTACAATACCATAATACTTACTTGTGAAGATTGTATCCAACGTTTTCATATTGTAAATGCTTATAGTATGTAAAAATTAGTTAAAATATATTATATGTTAATAAATCTATATGTGTATTAGTGTGGTTAGTAGATTAAATTAAATGGAGTTGATATAAGAAACTTTACTTTATTTTTTTACTTGTTTTGATTTTGGCAAAAAAAAAATATATTATATGATCTAAATATTAAGTATGAAGCCTTGAGAGAAGGTGGAAGCTTAAGGATGAAAATCTAAACTAGTAGGAGGCTAATTGGGAGGGATGAAAGCAAGGCATGGTCGGATGAAGGCAAGAAATGGAGAACTTCATTCTTATTGATCTAATACCATGCCCAATGGACTTTGAAGAGGCTGCCAGTAATGGTTGCTATTAAGAAATTATATATATAAACTTAGTCTTTCTTATATCAAGACTTGATTGAGTAATTAGTGACAACTAAGAGCCTAGTACTTTTTTTAGGCAAATGCTCTCTACCTCAATAATGTAAATAATAAAAGGTATTATTTTCAAATAGAATTGTAACATATATAAGTAAATTATTGAAGATTATTCATTTGGATGTTTGTGGATTAATGAAGATACCATTTATTAGAGGAGTAAGATACTTTTTCATATTTATTGATGATTTTTGAAGAAAGATGTAGATTTTTATCTTCAATTCTAAAAATAAGTATTTTTTAAGGTTTAAGAAATTTAAGGCACTTGTAAAAAAGTAATGTGAGTGTAAGATCAAGATATTATATACAAATAATAGAAATGAGTATTTATCAAAGCATTTTGATGACTTCTTGAAGATTGAAGGAATTATAAGATAAACCTCTATTTTTTACATTCTACAATAAAATAGAATTATTAAAATAGCAAATCAAACTATTCTAGAAATGATAAGAAGTATATTACATATTCAACACCTTGAGCATAAATTTTGAATAGAATCCATAAAGAATGCAGTATATATAACAAATAGGTGATTTACAAATGCACTCACATCAATGATTCTAGAAAAAACATGGAGTGGGAAGAAACCTTGTATTTTTACACATGATGACTTTTGAATGCATTTCTTATGCAAAGGTATCAAATTTTATGAGGTCCAAACTTAATATAAAAGGTACAAAATATTTATTTATTGGATATTGTTAAGATACTAAGATATATAGAATAATATATTTGGATATCAAAAATATCATTAAAAATCGTGATGTAGAATTTTTGGAGCATATGAATGCTTGTGAATACTTAAAAATATGTCTAAGTAGAAATAATACTACATTTGTAGAAACATCTTCAAATTCAAGAAAGAAAATAATAGACGATAATGACAATGAAGATGGTGGAGGTATGAATAAAGGTGAAGAAGCAATGAAGATGAAAAAAAAGGCTTCTATAATTTTTAGAACCAGTGATGAAGATGTTGAAGATAATAATGAAAAGTATCAACCTTTGAATGAAAAAAAACAAGCTTTGAAAGAAAAGAAGCTTGGAAGAGAGAATGGAGTAAAACAAGATTAATCTTCTTCAAATGAAAAGAGATATCTTTTGAGAGAGAGTAGACCAAGTGGTGAATGGTGGAAGATTCATATATTTCTTCAAATAAATAAAAAACATGTCAATATTACATTTTTTGCTAATCCATTGAATTTGCATAATGCAATAAAGTCTACAGATGCTATGAAGTAGGAGAAGGCTATAAAAGAAGAGTAAAAATTATTAATAGATAATGGAACAAGAGAATTGATTCAACTTCCACCAAATCAATCTTCAATTGATTGTAAATAGGTATTTAGAATCTAGAAGGATACAATGAGCAAATTTATGAGATATAAGATAAGATTAATTATCAAAGACTACTTAGAATTTGTTCATATTGATTTCAATGAAATATTTGCTTTTATGGCTAAATACAATGGATGCATAAGTCTTATTAAAATCAATACTAGCAACTTATAAATATTCTTTGGCAACTAATCTTACTTTATGCCTCATGACCACATCCATTGCATCTCTTTTAGTCCTTAATATCCATTTACAACCAATACTAAATCAATTTGCTAGAAGAAGTACTAATTTCCATATACCATTGTCTATAAGAAATTGATACATCTTCTTTCATAGCCTTCTTCCACTTTATTGCATCTTAAGACTTTATAGCATCACAAAAAGAAAACAATATTTTCATATTTTTCACTTACTTGAAGAAAGATATTGTTCTTCCACCATTTTCCACATGGTCTTTTTTCTCTCAGGAAACATCTCCTTTCATTTGAAGAAGATTCATCATATTATATTCCATACTTTCTTCTAAGCTTTTTCTCTCTTAAAGCTTGTTTTTTTTCACTCAAAGGTTGATATTGTCAAAGACATGAATAGGAAGAAGATGCATAAACTTGAAAAACCTATGTTAAAAGAAAAGTGATAAAATAGCAATAAAATAGTCTATATAATAAAAGAAAATTAGAATGGTTATTGCTAAAAGATAAGAAAATTAGAGACTTTTAAATCTAAACTAGAAGAAAAGAGTTGATAAGAGTAAAGAGGGCTTCATTCTTTCCTCTATATATATTATGTAACTAGGAGGTATGTGGCAATGTTTTATGAGACCTCTAATATGTGTTGACTTTGTAGGATACATGCCTTAGCTTACAAGGCAAGTTTTTTACGTATGGCCTACATAATTAGCTTCTTCTTGAAGCTACCAACATGTGTGGTACATGGCCAACTTGTTGACCATGTTTTTAATCTAAAAAATCAATTAAAGACACCTATAAAGTCAAAGCAGTGTCTATGAAGCTTCTAGAAAGCTTTTATAGAAGTTCTTATGGAATTAACCTACTCTTATTTATTATTATCTAAATAATATAGCTAATTATTAGTTTACATGTATGTGTCTATGACAAATACTCATTATCATCATCATCATAATCTTCAACATCTTCATTGTTGGTTTTAGAAATTTGTAAGATCTTCTTTTTCATCTTCTTTGTCTCTTCATCTTCATTTACATTTTTATCATATTCATTTTCTTCATCTTCTTTTTTTATTACTAGAAGTGGAGATGTGTCCACAAATATAGGATTAATCCCACTTGGACATATTTTCAAATACTCATATGGTCTAAAAATTCAACATCATGACATTTGATGATCTTTTTGATATCCAAATATATTAGCTTATATGCCTTGGTACCTTCACAATATTCCAAGAAAATATACTTTGTACCTTTTGCATTAAGTTTGGACTTCATATAATATGGTGCCATTGCATATGCAATACATCCAAAAGTCTTTGTATATAAAATATAATATTATCTCTCACTCTAAGCTTCTTGTAGAGCCATTGATGCAAGAGCACTTGTTGGATATTTATTCCTTACATATACAGCATTCACTACAGCTTCTGTCAAAAATTCATAACCAAGATTTTGAACATAAAGCATATTCCTTATTATCTCTATAATTATTCAATTTGTTCTCTTATTAATTTCATATTATTATAAAGTATATGGAATTATTGTTTGTCTAGCAATTCTTTCATTCTTCAAATAAATATCAAATTGCTTAGACATATATTTAAAATAAAAATACAACTCCATTGTTTATATGTAGCACCTTGATCTTGCACTCACTTTATTTTTCAATAAGTACTTTAAGCTTTTTAATCTTCTAAAAGCACTCATACTTTGCTTTAAGAATATAGATCCAAATCTTTTTTGATAAATCATCAATAAAAATAAGAAAATACCTTGTTCTTCTAACAATTCTGATCTTCATAGAACCATATATATCAAAATCAATAATTTTCAATAATTTGTAGCATGTCTTGCTACACCACTTGAAAATAAAGCCCTTTATTATTTGCCATATATACATCCTTTATATGTAAATTTTATTGTATTTTAGCTTGTTTTTCTAAGATCTAAGCTACTTAGTATAGACTTATATTCTACCATATTCTTCACATTTAAATGGTCAAGGTGATGGTGCTATATATTCAACTTAACTTGATTTGATGTAAATTCAAAAAATATAACTATCTCTACTTTATCGACCTTCTAATACTTGAAGTAGTATAAATTTTCCTCTCTAGAGCCCTTGGCAACCATTTTTCTACACAATATTTTCACAAAATATCCATTCTTATTGAATTGAATCATAAAACCTTCTATTACAAGTTTACTCATCAAAAGTAGTTTTTGCTTTATCTTGGGCATATGGAAGATATTTTTGAATATAATCCTATTAGTTTGTCCATTTATAATCACCTCCATTGTCGTATTACATGTGATCTTATTTAAGAATACACTAGGCACCTAGTTGTAGAAGGTGAAATTATGTATTATAAGTATCCAAGAAATCCTAATAGGTTTCATCCATATGAAAAGAATTTAATCCAAATTCCAATTCAAAAGTGCTAAAAATCTCTCTTCTTAATAGCCTTAATCATATATAAATCTCAATTACCTTGTTACTTTCATATTTAAACAAATTTAGATTTTTTTTACAAGCCCCAATTCTAATCAATGAACTTTAATAAGCTGTAACTTCTAATTTGATCATCCACTTGATGTAAAAATTTGCATACAATTGTCAATATAAGTCTTCTATACGCTCAAGAAATTTTAGCTCAATCTAACTTATAGATTGTGAGAAAACCTCCAAAAATTATACTGATGTCACTCAGTCGCTAATTTGAAAAGTGAAGCAAAAATCCCAGTAGTGATTTTTCCTTCTCCAATTGTTAACTTTGATTCAAAATTGGTGTGCATCTTGATCTTTAAGTCCTTCAATACCATGCCAAATTTCATCTTGATTTGACTAGTAGATCTCTAGATATCATAGAAATCCTATCTAATTCCAAATTGCCAACTTCCAAAACCTTCTTGTACTAAAAACTAGATATCTCTAAACCACAATGTTAGAATATCATAAAAATTTGTATCATAGATGCTACACTATTTTCACAAATTAGCCAAAATTGCTAGTCCTAATTATATTATATAAAATTTAAATCACCAATACAAACCTTGACTTTGAACAACAATTGTCAAGTCCTCAAAAATCCTACAAAAACAATACTTATGCCTCTAGAACAAGCTTTAAGCTAGCTCTCAAATCTAAACCTTCGATCTTTGAATAAAACCCTAATTTTTCTCAAGTAGTCGTTTTAGTAACCAGAGGTCTGATTTTGATCCTATCTAATAAACTGTCGACCTCCGGATATCAATCTAACCTATCCTAAGGATGTTTTAGCACAATCCGACCCTCAACTTAATCCTAGTATCAACCATATCAACCATTTATCTCTTCTATCTTGATTTTATCAATTTATGGCCTTTCTAAGGTAGTAAAAGAGTTTTTATATCCTAGAAGGTAAATTACTAATTAACTTTTATCTACTTGCTATTAAAACAAGAAAATAGGCTAAGAGGCTTTCATAAAAGCCTTATTAAAATATTTTGAATTCTTTTTGAACTAATATAATAAAATATTAATTAAAAAATTATTTTTAGTCATATTTTTAGCATATAATTATGTCACAACACAAAATTGCCATAATAGAATCAATTCCAATGGCTTCACATGTGCCACTATCTGCCAAAATCATATTTGATATTAAAATAACTTCATAATTATTAAGAAAATACTTATAAAGTATCATACACTTAGAACAACTTGAGTCTTCAATCCATCTTGATATGGCAGCTATAAAAATGCTATTTGTTACCATGAATGCATAGTCTTGTCCTCTAAACTCATCTTGCATACTATTTACATTCTTCTTTGCCATATTTTTTCTTTTGTAGCAATTTCAAAAAAAATATCCTACTTTGCCAAAAATGATGCAAGTTTTGACATTATTTCATTGATTAGAATAGTTGTCCTAGTCTTATCGTGAATAAAGTACTGAATCTTTATTTTGAGGCTTTTTTTCTTTCTTCATGGTTATTTCATGACTAAGTCTTACTATCACATAATCTATTATAAGTTCTTTCATTTTGATGGATTCTAAAGCCACAATAAGGTAGTTGTAGGATTTCGACAAGCTCATGATTAAAATTATTATAACGTTTGTCTTTTCTAAGGGCTTGTCTACAATTACAAGTTGGTTTGTAGGTGCTTCTACTTTGTTGATGTGTATCACAAGGTCTTCACATTCTTCCATCTTACAAGTAAAGAACTTTCTTTTTATATAGATGATGCTGGATAAGTTCTTACTTTCATAGATGTTGCAAAAAAATCTTTCATACTTTGACTAGTCTTTTATAAGAGATAATATAGGAAAAGTTGGTTTCATCAACATTGATTGTAATCAATTCAAAGGCCTTCTTTTTACAACTTTTGTAGTCTTTTTTCTCCTTTATATGAGCATGTATGCTTGGAGGCTCTTCACTTTCAACTATAATATCCCATAAATCCAAAGAAGCCAACAAAATTTCTATTTTGATCTTCTAATGGTAAAAATTTTCACCTTTAAACTTTTCAATTACTCTCAAGCCTTCACGTTCACTTGAAGCCAGGTTTAAAGGAGAGATGTATCAAAAAAGATGAAAAAAAATAGTCCTGAAGTTCTCAAAATCAACAAGAAGGTATTGTTGTCTTATAATCTTAGAATACCTTCTTTATGAATAAACTAGTGTCTTGTCTTTCAAAACACTTTCAACTTCACTTCAAGAACCTATTACAAGTCCAATGAACTATATAAATGTCTTAAATCAGATTTTTCACTCTTATATCACTTTTTTGCTCAAAAATCACCTCTAGACACCATAAGAGGTCTTTTGAGCACCTTCAACTCTTTTAAGACATGAAACTACAAAGTTAGTCTATCAAAGTTTTAAATCAATAAGAAAATATAACACTAGTTTTTTATAACATCACTATACGGTATAAATTAAATCTTGATTTAAGATGCACTTAACAACAAGTAATAGCAAATAAAGTTTTAGTTCTAAATATAAATCTAAAAGTTAGGAGTTTCAAAATTCTAATATTAGCAATGATAAAATGATCTACTACATATAGCAACAAAGACTTCATATAACTTCAAAGAAATTCACAAGAAAATATAAGTGGATCTATAACCTATTAAAAAAAATTAAAATTAAAAATCACAATACTTAGCATCAATAAGGTTGTATCCAAGAGAAGTATGAGGTAAGATGACTCTCACTTCTAACACTCTTTATTTATAGTTGGAGTCTTTATTTACAATCATATTCATCCTTCTTTATAATATCTAATTGAATCCTAAATTCCTCTTAACCTAGCTGCTACCTAAAATTTTAGCCACCACTATAGTAACTTCTTTTAATTTTTTGTTATCTTTTGATTATTACCAACTTACTATGATTTAATTCTATATAGTAATAATTATACAAGATCTTCTTGATCTTCAATAAAAGTAAAATTAGAAAAGAAGTATGAAATGAATGATTTGGGAGAGCTCCACTATTGTTTAAGAGTGGAATTTGTAAGAGATTATGGTAACAAGACCATTATAATGAACCAAAATAAGTACATTGAAGAGATATTGAAATGATTCAACATGAAGAAGTGCAAGCCCATTGAAACACCTTTAAAGGCCAATTTAAAGTTGGTGAAGCTCATGGATGAAGAGTTTGTTCATATTGAAGATGAAATAAAAAAATATTCTATATAAAATAGTAATAAGATCACTTATATATGCAATGGTTGGCACAAAGATGGATTTTATATATGTGATAAGTATTGTAAGTCAACACATGTCAAAGACTACATCAATCTATTGGGCAACCATGAAGAGGATTATGAAGTACTTAGAAGGCACTTTGAACTTCAAATTGTATCTTAGAGGAGATAATATTACATTGCATGGTTATTATGATACAAATTGGACTAGATATACAAACAATAGAAGGTCAATAATGGGATATGTATTCTTTGTCTAAGTGGGAAGAATTGCATGGAATTGCAAGAAATAACCAATAATTATACAGTCTAAAATGGAGGCAAAATACATGGGAGCAAGTCAAGGTGTAATAGAGACAATTTTGTCAAGATAAATTTTAAAAGACATTACACTTCTGCAATTGGAAGCAACTCCAATGAATTATGATAATCAAAGATGTCTTATTTTTACAAAGAATTCAAAATATCATTTAAAATCAAGTACATTAACATTCAACATTACTTCAAAAAAGAAAAGATTGAAATGGAAAAAAATTGATATAAAATATTGTGCAATAGAAGACACACTTGTTGATTTGCTAACGAAAGTACTAGTAAAACATAGGCATCAAAAACTGATCAAGGTACTAAATTTAAAAGCCTTTGATCAATGGCAAAGTGGGAGTATTAAAATAAAAATAAGATACAATTATCTTAGATAAGTTGCTAATAATTAAAAAATAATAAAAGAATAAAAGTAACTTACTAATGTGGGATCTAGGGTTTAATATAGCAACTAGGTTAAGAGGAATTTAGGATTAAGTTGAATGGATGAAGATGTTTATAGATGAAATTCAATTACAATAGATGTAAACTCTTCCTATAAATGAAGGGTGTTGATAGAGAGATGCATCTCATTCCACACTTCTCTTATGTGCAACAATTTTGATTTCTACTTACTTGTGTCTTATTTGTTGTATTTCTTCAATATCCTCTCTCTCCCTCCCTCCCTCAATCTCATTTGCATGGGTTGCTTGTCATGGATATTCACAGGAGTCATCATTCTTTGACTTTTAATAGTGTGCAGAGTATAATATACAGTTGTTTTTGATCCAACCTTGCTTGGTGAAACTAGCACAGTAATCACCTTTTGTTGTTGCTTGCCTAGTAGATTTACCTTTTCATGCTCTATAATTCATAGCAGAGAGGTGGCAAGTCTTGTTTCTGTAATCGAATTGCAAAAAGTTTAAGTCGATTTTTCTTCAATCAAGTACTACTGCCTTGGATTCGTCACGTGAACCACTGTAGATTCCTGTATGGCCCATCTTTTCAACATTCTTCTTTCTGGCAAAGCTTTTGCCGTACGAACCTCCAAACATCGATTCACTCGCCAAGTTACATCTGTCCCACCAGTTGTCAGTTGATTCATGCCTTCTCAGCAGTTAGTCAACAAATGAGATTCTTAAAATCCTCGATTATGGGAGCCTCTGTTCGGAATTAGAGAAACTTCGTGGATTTGTGGATCATAATCACCCACGTGGAGGAGCTGTCGAGCTTCGCAAGATATCTGGGTGTGGATCAGGACGTGTTGCCAGGTAACGGAAAGAATTGTGATAATGTCAGACATCATCGAACACTTTCCACAATCAACCGGCGAGATACTGCCTTAGATTTAACTTCGTGCAAGATTTTATATAAACGATTATACATCTAGGTTTTCCCCTCAGATCGGTTTTGAATTGGAAGTTTACTTGTTTAGTGTAGAAATTACACTTGATGTCGGTTCTCCTTGTTCATTGCATGTCGCCATGCGCTTCGTATAGCCGCTAGTTCTGCAGGAAATCTGCTAGTTGTAGGAGTGAACAGAACATTAAGATAAGATCAAGTCGCAGTCAAATACCCAGTGGAATTTTTTTTCTGAAGGTTGTACATCCGTACAGAACATTAAGATAAGTTCAAGTCGCAGTCAAATACCCAGTGGAATTTTTTTTCTGAAGGTTGTACATCCGTAGCGTTAATCTTATTCTATATTTTTCTATTCCTTTGATACTCCAAAAAATCTCAGTCCAGATTTTAGGTGCCAGGGGTTCTACATGGTCTGCATCATCTTGACTAAAAGCATAATCCTCAATGGTGGTGTGCTATCAAATTTCAACCTTATTTCAACTGGGCTTGTGGCTGAGAATCACTTAGCCTACAAACGAAACCTTTGAATGAACACGAACCAAAGGGAACCTTGGACGAACCTCCATCTAGGGTTTGCACAATCCCAATCAATTGAGTTCGCAGTTCCGTTTGCCGATACTTGCCCAGACAGTTGCTTGAGTCATCATAAGCAGCCATAGTTGATTTAATTAATAGGACAATCGCATGTGATTTTCGAGGACCTTTAGAGGTGACATCTTACTTGCACTGAAGGACGATCCAATCTCCGATCTCGACATCGACGACCAGGAAGCGCCTCAATATCTCCGTTACTGTCGTTTTTCATGAGCTCATTGAACCCCATTTTCTGTAGGAATTATTTGGGACGACAGTGTTGCTAGAGAACACCGAGTTAGCTTCACATTAATCTCGTTTTGTGAACTGGAACGCAAAGTGCCACTGGAAAGACAACCGGAAACTGGGTTTTGTTTTTCTTTGGATCGGAAGCGGAGAACGATGGGTTTATAGTGGAGTTGAGCATTCTGGTGGATACCGTAGAGTCTTGTGGAGGCAAGTTTTTGAGGTTAAGCTGCGCTAGCCGACCGAGTTGAAGTGAATTGAAGTTGGAGATGAGGTTTTGTGGTAGATCTAAAGTGGGAGACAGGATGGCGGTATTCGTGGAAAACAGACTCTGGCTGATCTTTGGATTAGGGTTTTGAAGTTTGTGTTGTTTTAGTGAGATTGAAGGTTTGAGATTCGTTTGGGAGTTAGGAAGGATTATTTGAAGACTGTAGGAGGGTTAAAGTTGGTATGGCAGCAATGGGGGTGTCTGGAGCTGTCGTTGCAGTGTCTCCGAAGCATTCTTCTGGGTTAATGGTGTTTTCAGGTGAGAAATGTCACGGCACCTCTGGTTTGCCGTCTATGTCTCACTTCTTTAGTCAGAGATATGGAATGGGATCGTTGCGTGGCGAAGTTGGGCGAAGGAGAAGGGATTCCGCGATGTCAGGAACGTGGGCGTATGCCACAGATGCCGATTACTTCGGGGAGGATTTCACTTCAAGCACTGGCTATTTAGGAAATAATATCAAATGCAAGAACTTGTACGATTGTCTTGGCTTGAGCAGATTTGCGACGCAAGAGCAAATAAAGGCAGCGTACCGTAGCAAGGCACTTAAGGTGCACCCCGATGTAGTGTCTGAGAACAAGAGAGAAGAGGCGTCAAAGGAGTTTCAAGAGCTCAATAGAGCGTACGAGATACTTTCCAATCGTCACGAGAGAGCAGCTTATGATTTAAAGCTTAGGTTTCAAGAAAGATCTCCTGTTTCAATACCGACTTCACAATGGGGGTTCATATCGGTTCCTTCCAACCCCGATGATCCTAATGGCAGCATTAAATTCAGGGGAAGGAAGTATTACGAGTCGGATTTTTTTTCGTAGGGAGTTCAGCCGGAGAGATTCGTTTTTATATCTGTGGAGGGCGGATCTGAGGAACTCAGTCGCGCTCCCTGTAATGTACAAATATGTTTTATAGCGTCTTAGGTTGCGAGGGTCTCTATATGCAAGGGCGAATGGAGGAGCCATTTGACTATGGGTTAGCGGATGGGTGCTGCTGAATTTGCACTAAACGTGTCTAGAAATTAGTTGTAGGATACTTGATCAGCCCCTGTCAGCTACCTCAGCAATTGTACATGCCTTGCACAACACGACCTTTCGGATTTGCCGATTGATAAGATTGCTACTTTCTTTCCAGCTCTTCGGCATTTTGTGATGTGTTTTTTAAGATTGCATAATTTATTCTTATCCTTCACCGGCTCAGATTCTGACTGCCGTGTTTCCGGCTGTTCGTTTTTGTGAATTGCTATTTGCCCTGTAACCTTTAACCTCAGTTTGTGCCATAGTTTGTGACAGCGAGCTCGTTTTGTTAGCAAAGAAGCGAATCCTGGAACTCATGTCCGCGGATGCTCTTCACGTCCCTGGAGCGAACTGTAAGTGAAGCTCTTGTGTCCCATTCTAGAATGAAGCGGCAACAGCTTCGTAAATTATAGTTACGTGAATGAAACCATGATATTGAATTGTGTTGAGTACAGAAGTCCATGCTTTTTCTGTTTGTGTTTTCATCTCCACTGCCCTCTCATACATTCACATGGTTTTTTAGAGAGCAA
Source organism: Physcomitrium patens (assembly GCF_059467195.1). Taxonomy (NCBI): domain Eukaryota; kingdom Viridiplantae; phylum Streptophyta; class Bryopsida; order Funariales; family Funariaceae; genus Physcomitrium; species Physcomitrium patens. The sequence continues at coordinate 14,533,644 of NC_143429.1, read as the reverse complement.
CTTGATGTGATGAACAGTCCTACATTCTCAAGTTTTTTTTTTTTTTTTTTTTTTTTTTTTTTTTTCTGATAGACTCTGTGCCCTGGTCGTTGCCAAAAATTGAACAAGATTCTAATGTTTTTTTACTGTTATTTTTAAATTGATTTAAATTTTGTGTTTCAATGAGGTCAGCATTTTGGTTTGACGTTATGAAAAATTGTCATTAGAACCTAAATTTAAGTTTTCTTCTCTGAATCTTTGCATTTCCAAGATTTCGTGAAATACTCATTTGGAGCAGAAGATCCAGAATTTGTCATGAAAGGGGTGGAAAAATAAAATCATTATGCTGTACATCAAGATAAAATCACATATTGACTGAGGTGGGTACGCAAGACTTCAGTTGTATTCAAATCAAATAAATAAATAAAATCTATTTAATTAGTTAGAGAGATTGAGGCAGAACATATGTTTTTTTTTAGGCTTTTTTATCTTTGTATAATGCAAATGCCATATTTTCTTATATTTATTTAAAAATCAGTTGAGAATTTTATTTCTATTTTCTTTTATTTGGAAGAATTTTTTTTATATTCCATTGTATTGCTATAGTACAAAGCAATCATATAATTTCATCAATGATTTTATCATTATATTGTGATTGTAGGGATTAAATAACATATTTTAACATTTTCCAAATTTTATATATTAAGAAACTTATTCCTTAAGTGTTTTAAAAAAAATGTTTCAATTTATTTGAAGGATTGGCTATGGATTTGAGCAAAGATAGAATTTTTTGTATTATTTCATTAAGAAAATTGCTCAATTTTAAACAAATTTTTCAAATGGATAATTTTAATATAGTTGTAGAATAAATTTAGGAAGAGATAAAACAAATACTTCTACAAAGTGCCTATAAATTGCAATAGCCTATTTGTATAACAAAGAATAGTCATTCAATTAGATAATTGAAGCAAGTTGTCCTTTGTCAACTTGTTCAAATTAAATTTTCTTATCCAAAGTAGTATGTTTGTTAGATTGTTCCTTAGTGCCATCTAGTTTTTTATACCAAAAATAATATTCATGATATATATTATAGATCTCTTTGATTTAAATATATTAGTAAATGCCATGCAATCTAAGTAGATATACAATTAAAGCTTTTAAAGGAAGAAAGAAAAGAAAGATTAAATCAACCTAGGTATTTGTAAATCAATCCATCTATCCTAACCATCATCAAAAAATAGATCATCTCTAAATTCAATTCTTCATTATTGGATCCACAACCAATGAAAATAGAATTGATTGATTTTCATCATGGTTACAATCATAGCCATGATTGTATAGAATAACACTTGTAAAGAAGGTTTTTTTTACCTCTTTTCAAATATATGATGTAAACAGAGTTTATATTAATATTTGATTTTGAACACGAAAACTCAATCAATTGGCACATAAAAAATTGTAAATTACATTATGAATATATTAATTGTTGGGATTGTGATTGAGAATCTATTATTAAAACTATAATATTTTGAAAGTGATAAAAGAATTGTGTATTTCTTATGAAACATGTAGTGAATACATGGATTATTTCATTAAAGAAGAAGCAACTGGAAGGGTTGCCTCTTCTTAATTAAATACAACTGTTGTTTATACTAGATGTTCAACTAGATGCTATACTATCCAATACTGTGATTAATTAATTATAATTTTGAATTCAAATATAGCCGCTTAATCAAGTAATGGTATCAATAGAATTTCTTGTTCAAATATAACAAATGATGGCAGATGTTGGATAAGCTTTAGCCTAAAGAGGGACTTGGTAAAGATATTTGTATGTATCTCATGAATGGAGTAATATCAAAATTAGACCTTTGGAAGTGAAGTAAGTTGACAAATAAAATAATATTGGATTATGATATGTTTAATTAATAAATAAAATTTTACAATATTAATAAGAAGAAGGTTTGATTAATTATTGCAATAGATTAGAGTTGGTTGATAGAACATATTACAAATGTAGAGATCATGGATTATTTGTCAAATCCATATACATTTAGAAGCTACAATCACCATTGCTATGTATTTGGTTTTAATACTTTATAACACAATGGATCTTTGTTAAGTGGAAGTTTGATTCATAGCTCTATTACTAAGAGAAAAATATTGCTTAAAGTAGAATGGCACTTGTTGATTTTTCGTGCCTAATTAGCATTACTAAAATTATAAAAGAGACTAAGAATATTGATAGACTACCAATACTCAAGGTAAAATCCAATTGTATCATATAGATAAGGGAATATATGCTTGCATGCAAAAATGTGGATGAAACTCAGATTATGCATGTATTGAATAAGCACACTTATGGCAATAGAAATAACAGGACGGGTATACAAACTAATTCAATTTAAGGAATTAATAGCATTTGAATAAGAGAAGATAATGCAAAGTATCTTTTCTTCTAATGTTAATAGGCAATCTGGAGTAGAAAGGTGAGTACCTAGTACAAGTGAGGTTTAGATAGGCCAAGCATCAAAAAAGCCAAATTTGTCTAATTTTTTCTTGATATAAAGAACTTGTATAATACAGAGCCAACTACAACAAATATCTTAGAAAATTTGTAAACTTAATATGTGATGTACCTTGCCAAGGTCAAAGAGAAGGAACAAAGAATGGAATTGGGTCATTGTGGTGTGGCCTTTATCACATTTGAAGACTATGTGGTGTCAATCAAAGCAATGTCTACAAACTATGTCTTTAGGCAGGCACAAAACTATTTATATTTTGTTTCATATCTTTGAATGTGTCAAAAGTTCTTTTTGATAGAAGGTGCATGTTGAGTGGATTTTTTATTTTAAAATAGAAGCATTCTAAAATAAATAATGTCTCTTTCGTCTCTCCTTGGATTATAGAGAAAAAATTAGACAGTTGTAAGATTATTTTTCTTTCAAGGTAAAATAAGCTAGCAGAGAGTTGAAAAAGCTCAAAGTAATAATAAAGAAAGAAAAATTAAGATCATAAACACAATGCATAATATTTTTATCATTCATTGTAGTCATTGATTATAAAGTATTATTACTACTCATGTTTCCATCATTGTACGATTTTCATACCCTAATAACCATGATTGTATGAATCCAACCTTTGATGATGCTTATGATAATAAAGAAGAACTAAAAGATTTATATCATAATAGATGGATTAATTTAATAAATATATAGATCAATTTAATAATTTTTTAATTATCTAATTTATTTTAAATTTTATTTTTATATTCATGAATTATTTATTTATTTATATTAATATAAGTATTATTAGAATCTTATTGTAGTATAGATCTTGCGGTTAGAATTGACATTAATTATTTATTCTATATTGCAACTTTTTCTTTGTCACTTCTTAAACATCTAATAGCAACTTTATAATTTATTTTTGTTTTGAAGGTTATTTTCCTTTATCACCTTATCAAATTCAATCCTATCTTTATTTTTTTTATTGTATTAAGAAATTATTTATTTATTTATTTATTTATTTTATTTTTAAGTAATATAATAAATTTATACTTTAATTTTAATTATTATAAAAAAAATCTAAAGTATATCAATTTTATATAGATTCTTTAATATTTAATCTTATTATGTATATTATTTGGCTTTGCTAATTTTATCTTAACTTCAATATTATATATTATTTTATTCCTATTATAATTGAATAATAAGCCAATTTTATAAAAAAATTATTAATTTATAAGTTCTAATTTTTAATTCTTGAATCAACTTCAATCTATATTTTAAAATTAATTTTACTCAAATTTAAAAATTTCAAATACAAGTTGTATTTTAAAAATTGTAATTAGAAAGTAATAGTATTTTTGTAGTATAATAACATACAATATAGTTTCATATTATGATTTTGTAGTATAAATTTATAATGTTATATATCTTGCTCTTGCACAATATATTGTGTAGGAAGCTTTTTGCTTTACTTTACAAGTATTAACAAAGAAACTAAATAAGATACAAAACTTAAAATGAAATAAATAAATAAATAAATATATTAAAAATTATAGAAATAAAATTATTTTAAAAAAATATATATATTATTATTTCAAATATTAACATTATTGTGGAATGCAAAGAATTCATGTATCATGGATGCTGTATGTGTCAATACACCAAATTTGAGAATAGTTGTCAAGGACAAAAACTTGATGAAAATAAGTAAACAAGTGAGACTTTTTCAAAGAAGTATAATAAAATAGAAATGAAGAAGTATGTAAATTAAAAGAAAATTGGAACGGCTATTGCCAAAAGACAAAAAAACTAGAGACTTCTTGAAACTAGATTAAAAGCAAGAAAAGAATTAACAAGAAAGAAGAAGGCTTCACTCTTGTTTTTATATATACTATCTACCTGGGAGCTATATGTGACGTGCTATAGGACCTCTAAAACTTGTTGTATGGGTGGTTTTTTCTCTCCTCACTTAAGTCCAATTTAATTAAATTGTAACTTAGATTAGAGTCTAATATTAATTAATGTAGAGATGCAAACTATAGATAAGATAAATAAAAAAAAATGATATAATACTCACAATTTATCCAATAAAATACAATCAAGTCAATTACATATTTTTATGATTTATTTTTTAGCAATTGCAGTTCATTTAGGTAAATGTCTTCCAAGACTTATTTGACTAAGCTTAAACTTTGAAAATTATGAGTTAGTATAAAAATAAAAATAATTGATACGACACTAGAGTTCTAGTCTAGGGCTTTCCGAAATAGTATTAACCATGCAAATTAGAATTACATCCAAGAAGTTATCTATGGATGAAGTTTTGATGGCAAAACTTCATCCAGAGTTGGAAATTCTTTAATAATTAGCTTTAAATATTAAAATTCAGTATTAATATGGAGTTAAATTTTTTAATATAAAAGATAAAAATTAAAAGATAAAAAATAAAATAAATAACAAGTTAAAAGTTGGAGGTAAAAAATAAAAGTTATAAATTAAGGTTAAAAATTTTTAAAAAATGAAATAATCTTAAGGTTAAAAGTAGAAGATAAAAAATAAAGTTAAAAGTTAAAAGTTGAGTAAAAATAGAATAATATAAAGATAAAAATTTAAAGATTAAAAAATAAATTTAAAGTGAAAAGTTAAACAAAGATTGAAATAACATAAGATTAAAAAGTGAAGGTCAAAAGATAAATAGAAGTTAAAAAATAATAATTAATTATCAAGATGAGGTTCACTAAAGTAGTATTAATTAGAGGTAATAAGATGAGTGAAGAGTGGATCTAGCAATCCATGCACTAACAAGTGTAATTAGGAGGTGATTAGGGAAGAAAGGTTACCTTCACCATGCTGAATTGAGGTAGCAAACCCTGACCAATTAGAAATCCGTCAAAATCCTCTTTAGCTCCTACATGTGTGAGTTTTTTTGTGCTCAACCTTCACTTGGATGAACTCCTATCCCTCAATTTTTGCAATATTCCAGTATGCAGTAGTTGAGAAGTGAATTCTTACAGTTGGCCTCCCGAACTGCCAGGGTAGCAGACCTCCTTACATTTAATAATTCACTAGAAATTCATAAAAGCTTCAAAATTTTCAATTTAAATTTTATTTGGAATTAGAATTTAAGGTGCTTTTTTTGAAATATTTTTTATAAAATAATCTTTAACAAGCACCACGCTAAAAAATTCCAAAGCTAACTCTAATGCATTGCCCTTGTACCAACTGCCAACAGAACCCTTCTTACTTAAGAATTCACTGAAAATTCATAAAAGCTTTAAACATTCTAATTAATTTTTTTTTCTAAAAATTAGACTTTAAAATGCAATAAAAATTAAAAAGCACTTAAGAATCAAGATATGGATTATTGAGCAATGATTTTTTGAAGTTGGCATTTCTCCAAGGCCATGGAGATGCACCCTTCTTCACTTGAAATTCTACCAACAATTCATTAAAGTTCTAAATTATGTGTACTTGGTGTCCTTGGAAATCTAATAAGTAGAGGAAGGTGGCCACAAAATATTGCAAAGAAGTAATAAAACTATAGAAACTAAGAGGTAGAAACCTAAGCAATTACAAAATGGAAGGAGTTTTTATTAAAAAAAAAGAAAAAAATTGGCATAGCTTTGCCATAAAAGAGAGAGAGAGAAAGAAAGAGAAAGAGGGAGCTCGGCCACCCAAGCCCTCTTAATGAGGTGGAAGGAGGCTCAAAGGTGGTGGCCACATCTCCACCATCCAAATCAAAAAAAAACTAACCAAGATCAAGGGTCCACAATCATTCTAAGCCTAAAATGGATTTTAATGTTGAAAATGCTGTAAGTCAAAAATTAATGTCTTTTTGGCAAAACCAACACCACCAATGTATCCAAAACACATTATTTCCTAAGAATGACTATTTACGACTTCAAATCAAAGTTTTAAGTCATTAAAATCAATTAATTTGCTAATATAGTTGTAAATTTTAACTAAAATTTTAATTCTAAGTATCTTAATTAGGAGATCAGCAAGGATTCTTGCCATCAAAGCCTTCATGATCACCATTCTTCAATTTGAACTCCTTTAAGTAAAAACTCTTAGCAAATTACAACCTCTAATTTCAATTTTGCCTTAAATTAATATGCTTTTGATTTTTGATTTATTTATTTATTCTACATTCTTCAACTCTAAATAGTAATAAAAATCACTATGAAAGAAAATTCTACCATAAAAAATAGCTCATCTCCATCTTTTAAAGATCATTATTAATTTAACAATTAGATTTTATACATTTTAATCCATTTAAATTACAAAATAGAATTTAAGCTTCAAAATCTTGAAATTAATTAAAAAGATAGAGCAATTAGATTTGAAGAGTTCTCTAATCATAGTCAAATTAGAGATTAGCATTGGAATAGAAAATTAAGATTATGGATTAATTTAAGATATAATTTCTAAGAATTAGAAGAAAAATTCTACTAAAATTTTAATTTTGGAACAAAAAGAAAATTTAAACCAAATCAAGAAAGAAATCATAGAACTTCTAAATTTACTATTTTAATAATTTTAATAATTTTAATAATCAATCAATCTAATAATTAGAAGTATCTATCTAATTAATAACCTAAAAATATGATAAAAGTCATGATTAACTAAATAACTAATTTTGATCTATTAATTAATCATCTAAATATTAAAATTAATAAAAATATGTAAAAATTTACAAAAGTAATTATAACTAATCATTGGATCTTTTAATTGTATTCACATGTTGACTTTTTACAACATGTATCTTAACTTGCAAGGCAAGTTTTTTACATTGGTGCCATATAATTAGCTTATTTTGTAAGCTATCAATATGTGTAGTATGTGGTTAACTTGTTAATTAATTTTTTAATCTATCAATTAACTATAAACACATGTAAAGTCAAAGTAGCATCTATGAAACTTCTAAGAAGTTCTTTTAGAATATATTATGAAATTAATCTAATTTTACTTATTTCTACCTATTTATATTACTTAAATAATAATAAAAATAAATACATGTCTAAAATATTATCCTTCTCTTTAAAGATGAGTTCTACGAGGAGCAATGATCACATGTTAAAGAAGTCTAAAATGCAACAAATTATATTTGCTACATACTATGATCTTTGTTTCCTTCAAAGGTAGTTGATAAGTCTTCACAGCCATTGATAATGTCTCATTCTAGGGTAAGAAGACCACCTTATTTAATCATTGTTGAGATATTTATAACTTTTTTCAAAAAAAATACTTGTAATATTATCATGAGTCATTTCTACTTCTGATAAAATCACCAAAATTAGAGACTCTCTTCCTATGTTATAATATCAAATGCATTGTATCTCGCCATTTATTCAAGGAAGAACATGTCACTTTTGAAGGTCTTCATTTCTATTACGTCATCTTGAAGGCTATGGTTATTATAATATCTTGTCCAATAAATTAATAAATGATGGCTCTTAAGTTGAATTTTTTTGGTAATGATTCTTTATCTTATTAATGCCACAATTATATAAAAAATAAAAACAAGGATAAAAAATAGAATGTAATATTTTTTAAATTAAGTTTCTTTTATGACAAAGATTTGCTATTTTTCATCTTAATTTTGATGGATGTCATTGATGAAAAGCTTTGATCTTCTCTGTTGCATTTATAAGATATTTTGTTGGATTCTATGTATATTTATTAATATTATATTTGTACTAATAAATAAGATATTCTAACCTAAATTAGCATTGTTTCAAATCTAAGACTTTTTCTATCTTGAATTTTTAATTATTATCTACTTCTATATAGGTAATGTTATATATCTTCTTCTCAAGATATTCACTGTTATATATGGCTCTAAAAGAGACACGTAAAATATGGGATGGATTTTCATAGATTTTGGTAGATTTAATTGATAAGAAAGTGAATTAACTTATTTATAAATACAAAATGGTCCAAATGTATAGTAATCTAACTTTTCAAAAGAATAAATAGTTTTAATATTATGATAAAGTAATTATACCTTATCACCAACATAAAAATGAAGTTATTACTTACTATAAACATCCATATTATTCTTTTGTTGATCTTGAGCCTCTTTTAATTGTACCTTTATTATTGATACGATTAATAAATTTACTAAATGATTTATTAAATTATTTATTAAATCTTTTATTATAAAATTATTAACTTTTAAAAAGTCAGAAGCATCAAGTCATGGATGATAACCATAATTAAAAATATATATATTTATTATATAGAAAAATGTACTATGTTGTTATAAGAAAATCCTACAAATGACAAAAGATTTGTTTGATTATCTTATTGATAGTTGATGGAATATCTCAATCATTACTTTAAAACTTCATTCATATGCTTTGTTTGTCTATCAATTTGAAGATAGAATGCCAAAGATAGTTTTATGTCTACTTTTAGAATTTTAAAAAATATTCTTTAAAATCTTGATACAAATTGAGTTTTCTTATCTAATATAATATCCTTAAATAATCCATGATAGTGATAGATGTTGTTAAAAAAAAGCTTAGTTGTTTTTTTATCTATGGTAGATTTTATGCATGGTACAAAATGTGCCATCTTGGTGAAACAATCTACTATCATCAATATAAAATCATAAGAACTTAAGACTGGAAGATCCATAATAAAATCCATAGAAATAGAAGACCATGATTATTGTAAAATAATAAAATCCATAGAAATAGAAGACCATGATTGTTATAAAATAATAAAATCCATAAAAATAGAAGACCATGATTGTTGCTGAAGAAGTTTGTAAGATCAATCAGAAAGAGTTTTTATTCTTGAGAAAATATCACAAGATTATACAAAATCTTTGACTACCTTATACATTTGGGACCACCAAAAATCCTTGGATATTAGTTTCAAAGTCTTATTATATTTAAAATGTCCTACTATTAGAAAATAATGATGAGCTTAAAGAACACATTATTGAGCTTTATTTTTTGGAACATATAAGCATCCCTTGAAATATAATAGATTATACTTAAATTCAAACTTGGAATTATTATGAGACTTTAAAAGTTTTTTTTTAATATTACAAATAAAAAGATAAGAAGATATATTTGATTAATTTTTCTTAATAAAAATTGAATCAACAACTAGTACTGATTTCATTGCTTAAAGATGAAGATGCTCTAGCTTCAATAAGTAGCATTTCCTTCCTTTGGTATAAAATAAGATTATCTAAAAAATACATCTAACAAACCTTGTTATTTTCTTGATCAATAAATAATCTTGAATTTGAATCTTAAGAAGGGCATGCTCCAATAGGCTTGATGACAATTTAAAATGACTATTGGCATAAAATATACACCACAAAATTTTCGTATGTAGATGAATTTTGGGCAATGTATTGTTATTCTAGTTATAAATGTATATAAAAATTTTGAGGTTAATTGAATGGTTAGATTGAAGTATGTAAAGGTTTTAATACGTTGACATCTCAAAAATTGAAATTTGAGGGTTAGGGAGTATTTTTAAGATCTTTAGCAATTTGTTAGTTGGATTAAAGTGATTTTTTTTTATATAGAGACAAGACTTAATTTTCTTTAGTTTAAATATATTTTGGAGGAAATTCAATAGTTCAAAAAAGAAATATTAGCATTGAAATTTCAACATTCAAATTAGAATAGGAGGGTAGTCAATACCCAAGTAGAATTCAGATTTAATCTTCTATCTGGTGAATTTTATCTTCTTCAAATTTTATAAATTTATTGAAAACTTAATTGTTAAAAGTTATGTAAAATCTTAAACAAGATCAATGGTGTAATTGATAGATATTGAGGTTCTAAACTGTCCTAGGATTAGGCTAATTTGATTAGGATTTGATTTAGGATTTAAGAATTGGTTAGGATTTAGGATTTTTTTAAGATTTAGTTAGGATTTGACTTAGGATTTAAATAAAGAATATTAGAATTTTAAGTAAGATTAAATTAAGATTTTCTTGAGATTTATTTAAGATATATTTTGGATTTTATTTTAATACTTCTTTTGAATTTCTTTAAGATTCTTCATGCTTTTTTTATAATTTCTTTGAATTTTATTTGGATTTTATTAAAGCTTGATTAATCTTTTTAAGATTTTATTGGAGTTATTTTGAATTCTATTAGAATTAGAAGATTGTTGTTGCAATACTCCTTCTACCTTCTACAACCAAGTGCTTGATGTATTCTCAAGCAAGGCTTCATGTAATACAACAATTGTGACTAAATTAAGAACGCCTTCTAGATAATAGCACCATTATTGAAATAAATCCATGATTGCAAAAAAATCTTTGTTATGGATCTTATAGTTAATCTTGACTACTGAAAAGTTTTTGGAATAAAAAGCTACTAGATGAAGTTTATCATTTGTTTTTATTTGTGGCAATATGGTATCCAAAGAAAAGTCTTATACATCTATTTCCATAAAAAATAGCCTAGAAAAGTTGATGCAATAAAAGATTGGTATAAATCCAAAGGCATTTTCAAAGCTTCAAATATATATATATATATATATATTTTTTTTTTTGATTCCATTGAAGTTTTTCTTTGTTAGTCAAACATGTAAGTAAAATTATAAGTTGAAAGAAGTCTTTGATGAAGATTCAATAGTAGTTGGAAAATTTTAAAAAACATTAGATATTTCTTATCTTTTTTGAGTTCTTTTAATTCATAATAATTTGAATTTTTTTAATATCCATCATAAGTATATTATTTGAAATTATGTATTTTAAGAAATCAACTTGAGTAATATAAAATATACACTTTTCTATCTTGGCATAGAATCTTGCATCTCTTACTTTTTGTAACACATGACAAACATGAAATTCATCTTTTTCTGTATTCTTAGAATAGATTAAGATATGGTCTAAATAGCAAAAAATAAAATTATCCAAAAATTCTCAAAAGACACTATTTATTAAATGCTGAAAAGCTACTAGTGCATTAGTAAATCTAAAAGATATGACATTATATTCAAAATATAGGTACTTGATTTGAAATGTGGTCTTCTATTTATCTCTTTTTTTGATGCATACCAAATTGTATGCCTCTTATAGATCTATTTTTATATAGATCTTAGTTTGATTCAATTGATTAAGAAGTTCATATATCAAAGATAGTAGACATCTATTTTTGATGATGATCTTATTGAATCCTAGAAAACTAATACAAATTTTCAATGATCTATTTTTTTTATAAATAAAATTAAAGCTTCTATTGAAGATTTGAAATAGTGCATGAATTTTTTTATAAAATTTTCTTCAATGTACTTTTGAGTTTAGAGAACTTATTTTATGATAAATTATAGATTGATTCAAATAATAATTGAATTCTTTCTTAAAGGCCAATTGAGCAATAAAAGGAATGATTTTTCAAAAGAATATCTAAATTCTTCTTTTCAAATATATCTTAAAAATCTTGATATTGTCTAAGAATTCCATTTGAAGTCTTTTCGCCATTGGAAATAAGTGTGGCATAAATGACACAAGGTGATCTTTCTTTTGTGGTATACAAGAAAACTCTTGCACCTACAATATAAGTTTGATTATAATATACTTATTAAAATATACTTGATTAATTATGCTCTTAATTATACTTTCAAAAAAATTAAGACTACAAAAAATTCAATCTATTTGAAGATTATACTTTTTAACGATGGAAAATCTAAAATAATTAAATTAAAAAGAGATCTAATGATTTTAAATATCACAAAGCTATTATAACCATTAGCTATTACTTCTAAAATAAATATTTTATGAATAACAATGGACAATCATCTATGACTTTTAAATGAATAGATTTTATTTTCTTCACTAAAGATATATTATGTCTTTTAACAAAAAAATTATTTAAAAAATAAGCAAAGATTCTTAAATTTAGTAAAGTAGAGGCCTTTATGATGTTTAGATCCTAAAAAAATATCTATCATAAAATAAGAAGAAGTTTCTAAAGAGAGAATAGGATCTTCATTAGATGTTGTGTAAGGTTCCAGCCGCATGGTTCTTATTGTAGCTAAATAAACTTATTTTTTGATATATTGTCTTCTTTGACAATTTTACTTCTTATTTTATAATTGCATTGCTTCTTTGAATAATATTAAATAGTATTCATTAGGTCTTCATAATATAAATATAATTCTTTTTGATAATGATAAGTCTTTTCTTGTTCAATAAGAAATTTGAAATGTATCATATCAATTTATATATTCTCTACTTCCAAAGATATGTATTGAAAAGATGTTGATATTTTCATTGAATTATAATAATTTAATTACCTATTTATGTAATTTTTAGATCTAAATTCAAAAAATTGATTATTATAGCTTATAGCAAAATCAATTGTTTGACTCAATGTTTGAGGATCAGGTAAATTAAGTATTAATTTTTTTATCTCATATTATAATCTATAAAAAAATTGACTAATTAATGTAAAATTATCTTATTTGATATCAATTATAAGTTATCTAAATTGTAAAGCATATAATATTATAGATTTATTTTTTGATTGCAAATTATAAATCTTCTTAATTACAATATAAACTTTATCATGTTCTCCACATATAGATCAAAACTCCTCCAAGAAAGCTTCCAAATTATCCAATATGAGGTCTCGTCATTCAAAAAAAGATGAAAACTATTATAATGTAGAATAAAAAAAATGTTTGAATAAACTTAAGTTGTAATCTTGGAATTGAATAGCTTTGGAGTTGAAGTTCAAAAACTAGTTGTACTTGATTGATGAATCCTTAAAAATTTGATCTTGTACCATCAAACTTCTTATGTGAGACAATTCTTAGTTTTCTAGTGCTTGAATGGTATTCCACTATAGGAAAAGAGACATGATTTAGTGTAGATACTGAAGTAGCTCTAATCATCTCTATATCTCTATTTTTTGTCATTCTTATTTTTTTTGTTATAGTAAATTGAGTTGATTCATAGCAAGAATTAACTTTCTAAATTTTTCTTTAATTTATGAAATTATATTCTTCATTTTAACAAGCTCTGCTATGATAATACTTTGAAAAAAAATATTTCATATTACTCAAGATAAGTAAAAAAAAAGAACTTAAAAATTTAAAAAATACTATAAATAATATTAGTTTAAAAGATAGTAATCTATAATTTCTAATATACTTATGTCATATCAAGCAAATGACATAATCTACTCTTAATTAAAAAAAAGACAGAGCTTTGATATTATAAGCATATTCTTTTAAATCTATAAAGGACAAAAATTCAATGAAAATAAATAAAAAAACAAGACTTTTTAAAATAATTATAATAAAATGGAATTGAAAAAGTATGTATATTAAAAAGAAATTCAAATGGCTATTGTCAAAAGACAAAAAAACTAAAGACTTTTTAAAACTAGATTAAAAAAAAAAAAAAAAAAAAAAAAAATGTAAATGTGAAAAAGACTTTACTCTTGTTTTTATACATATTATTTACCTAAGAGCTATGTGATAATATTCTATAGGACCTCTAAAACGTGTTGAATTTTTATAATACGTATCTTAACTTACAAGCCAAGTTTTCTATATAGATGCTACATAATTAGCTTATTTTGTAAGCTATCAATATATGTGGTACATGGTTAATTTATTAACCAAGTTTCTAACCTATCAATCAATTAAAAATACATGCAAAGTCATAGCAACATCTATGAAGCTTTTAGAAAGCTTTTTTAAAAGATATTATAAAATCAATCTATTTTCATTAATTTTTACCTATTCATATCACTTAGGTAATAATTATTGTAAATATATGTCCATGATAGTAGTAGGTTTAAAGAAAGAGTATAAGAGAGGCTAAAGATTCTTAAAGTTGGTAGGATTCTTTTTGCAAGTTGAAGTCCTTAACAAAGCCTTTACTATGTATTGCAAAAAATTCCTTCAATTGATTGACTCCATGATTTTAGGCTATTGTATTGCAATTATTGCTTGAATATAATTTCAATTATTGATTAGAATTCTAAGAACAAAAAGAGGGAATGTAGAAGAATTGAGAAAATTGAAAGCCAATTAGTTTGGAAGACAGTAGGTTAAGAACTTAGAGTCTATTTCTTATTGGATCCACATTGATCTACATTGATATGGATGTTGAATTTTATTCAAATGTTGTCTTTCAATCCTTCTTTTCAAGCACTACTATTGCTTCAAACAATTTTTTTTTGTTGTCATAGACAACAATACTCAATGTGCATAATACTTTTATTTTCAAGAATTCTTATAATTCATAAAATTTATCCATTAATTTTTTTTTCAAACATAGATATTTTATAAAAAAAGATTCATCATTGATTATTTTTTCTCAATAGAAGAAATAATATAGATATTAGCAACATTTTAGTTTTTTTTTATTTTATACAAATTCTATTATAAAATATTATAATTTTTTATTATATTTTAATTTTAAAAATTAAAAATTCATTAAATTAAATTTATTTTTGAAATATAATTTTTATATAAGTTATTATATAGATTTATTTCGTTTTAAATTATTTTACAAATCATAAAATATTTTTTATAAAAATTATATATCTAAATAGTTTTATAATTAAAATAAATGTGGTTATAAAAACCACAACTAAAATGAGTCTTTTTATTATATATGATGGTAAATAATATACATGAAATACCATCAAATTAAATTAAATACTTATATAAAGTACTAAATTTTACATCTATATTCTTAATAAAAATCTAAATTTTGAAGAACAATTCTACATCTTAGTCAATATTGCATCCCTTTATAATACTCATTGTAGAGTTTAATAAATCCTTTTATTTTAAGTCATTACTTCTAGTTACATAATACAAAATATTTTGTAAAAAACTACCTATTCCAAGCTATTGGAATCCAAAAATAATTTAATGTAATATTATAATAAAAAAATATGATACAATTTATTTTATTTTAGAATATTCTAAAATTTTGTATATAAGAATTATAAAAATATTTTTTATTTTTTAGAAAAAAATTAAAATATATATATATATATATATATATATATATATATATATATATATATATATATATATATGTATTTATTTGTTACTAATGTTTTATAAAATATAATTTTAAATTATTAACTTTTGAATTTTATTTTAACAAACATATTATTCTTCTTATATTATTAGAATTATAAAAATAAATTAATACTTAATATAATATTTTATATCAATAGTATATTAATTAATGATTTAAAAAAATTAATTATATTAATATTATAAATCATAAATACTATTTTTTTTGAAAAATCGAACATCATGTATATTATTATATCAATAATTAATAGAAGTATCTTAAAACTAGAATTTAAGATTAATGGTTGCTAGGATGTTTTCTAATTTTTTATCACTTTGTATTTTGATTTTGAATTGACATCTATTATTATAACGGTGTATATAAGTTGCTCTATAAGTTCTTAAACTGTAAGATATTGTCATGGATTTACATATGTACTCTATTAAATATCTATATGATTAGATAGAAGTAAGTAAAAATAAATAAAAATAGATTAATTTCATAATACCTTCTAAAGAAGCTTCCTTGAAGCTCTATAAGTGTTGCTTTGACTTTATATATATTTGTAGTTAATTGATAGATTAGAAACTTTGTTAATAAGTTAACCATGTATTAGTAGCTTATAGAATAAGCTAATTATGTTGCACACATATAGAAAACTTGCTTCATAAGTTAAAATATGTATCTTACAAAGTCAATACATTTTGGAGGTTCTATAGAAAGTTGCCACGTAGCTCTTAGTTAAGAGAATATATGGAGGCAAGAGTTAAGCCTTCTTAACTCTTGTCAATGCATTTCTAATCTTTAGTCTAATTTCAAGACTTTCTAGTTTTCTTGTTTTTGGCAAAAGCCATTCTAGTTCAATATTATATCATCTTTGAGTGACTTTCTAGTTCTTTTCAATGACACAAGAGTATATTAAAGATTTCTTTCTCTAAGATTTATTTCTTTAATAGTTTGATAAGAATACTAGTTTATTATTTTTATCTTGTTTTAGAAGTAAGTGAATTATCTCACTTTTATTTTTGTATTGAAGATTGTGGACTATCCACTTTTAAACAAATAATTTTATTTTTTAATATTGATCTTTTTCTAAAAGAGGGTAGATTATCCTTCTTTGTGGAAATTATCAAAACGAATACAAATTAATACGGTACATTTTAAATCTTTCATGGAACAAAAGAAGACTCAATGGTGTGAAGAAGGCATATGCTTATGTTTTAGAGAAGCTAAAGACACTGCTCAACATTATCTACAAAAACAATGTAACCACAAAATGAGAAGCATGGTTGCCAAAGAAAAAAATCTATAAAAAAACGAGTTTTTTCAACTACAATAGTCATTGTTGTCATATTGTAATTATTTATAGTATATAAAATTTAACTAAAATAGATAATATATTGATAAATTTTAATATATTTTAAAGTAGTTAGTAAGTTAATTTAAAGAGAGTTGATGTACCAAAATTTATTTTGAGATTTACTTATATTGATTATAGTATTTAAATTATATAGAATTTAGATATTTAGTATAAATTTTAAAGAGAAGATTGGAACTCAAAGATGAAGATTCAAACCTCTAAGAAAATTATTTAGAGGGATGAAAGTAAAGAATGGATGAATGAAGATAAAAGATAAAGATCGTTATCCCTATTGGTCAAAAGCCATGCCCATTAGGCATTCAATAGGTTGTCTACAACCATAACAAGGATTTTGGCGACTTCAATAGAAACATTTGAGAATCAAAAGTAAGAATTGTAAGGTTTTGGATTTGTACTACAATTTATATGCAAATTTTAGAGGATTTGGAATTAAGGTGATGAAGTCATAGCCATTTAAATTTAAAGTATCTTTTTAAGACATATTATTATTCTTTTGAATATACATGGAGATTTATGATAGATTTTAGAGATCAAAAAGTGCAATCATAAGAATGATTTTAAAATCTACATCTTTTGTAAAAAAAAATTATATATAGAATTTGTATGAAAAACTTTTAGAGCATTGAAGTCAACACATATAATTCAAAAGCAATAAGTGAGGTATTTTGATGATAGTGATGGTTGGAACCATATCTAGAGTTTTCATATGAAATTTTAGCTCAAATTTTCTAAAAAATATGTATTATTAGCTTAAAAAGTTATATAACAAAATTATATATTATTTGAATACTTATTTTGTGAGATATGAAGAAAATTACACACATATATATATATAAGCAAGAGTTTGAAGCTACTATTAGGATTTTGGCAATATTTCAAGATCTATAATGAATTTGTAACTGAAGTTTGTGGTGGTAGTTGTTAAAAGTACATTAGTACTTTATATAAAATTTTTTTATATTTGGAAAATCCAATTGTGAAGTATGAATTGTTGAAATTTGAAAAAAAATCACCTTAAAGATATATAAGATTTTATAATATTTTTATCACATTTTTGGTGACCTTTGGAACTGAAGGCTTATATATTGATATAATTGCTTTTATAAAAATAATTATATATATAAAATTGGTATTTTTTTTTATCCAGAAGCTTGATTGAGTATTGCTTGAAAGCCAAAAGTCCATCACTTTCTTAAGGCAAATTTTCTCTATCACAACGTATTGATGCTTCTACTGAGAGAGAATTAAAGTTTATAAATTTATCAATAGTCAAGATGGAGGATACAAAGCAAGAAGCCTCAAATGATGGAAGTAATCAAAATCTTGTAAATGATTTTTTGAGGTCCATGAAAATGTTCATGGACCAACAAGTTGCTAATGTAACTTTGTAAGGAGCTACCAAAGCATTAAGGAATATTACTAGTAAATTATAGAGGTTTAATGGGAAGAATATCACTAAATTTTTAAAGATCTACATTTGTAAAATGAAAATCTATCAAGTTCCAAAAGATAGGATTATTGAGACCTTTGATTTAGTGATTGTTCCACAAATCAGAGAAAGGATGAAACTACATAGGGGTATTAATGTAAAAGCATGGACTAGATTTGAAAAGAGATTAAGAGATATTTACTTTGATGAGGTCAGTGTAAAGATGACTAGAAGAAGTTTCCTTCATTGAATAGAACAACAACCAAGTAAATTTATTGAACCAAATAAGTTGTTGAAAGAGTTTGAGAAAAAATTTGAGCAACTCTTATTATCTAAGAAGCGACTTCTAGAAGTGAGGAAATCAGAGTCATTTTGCAAGCTGTACATGAGATAATAGAGGATAGATTGCTTCTCTTTCTTTAAGATGGAACAACACAAGGTAGTTTTACTATTGATTGAAAAAGGTTGGAAGAAGCAAGAAGCCTCATTGCTAAGCAACAACATGTGAAGTCTAGAAGATTTGGAGCAAGGATGGATGCTACAACAATGAAAGGTATAAAAGCTCCAACAACAACTTTGCTTACTTTTATTCCATCAAGTTCTTTAACGAATAAGAATGTAGATGAAGAAATCCTTGATGAATTGATAAGAAGTATAAAAGAATTAAAGGTAGAAATAATTATTGAGAAAATAGGTACAAAGTCAAGTACCTTTACAACCAATTGAAAGATTAAAGAGATTTGTGGTGAGATACATATAGTGTGATGATCCAAATCACAAACATGGTAATTATAGATCATATATAAATGCCATAAAGAATGATATTATTATCTTCAAAGAAGGCAAAATCATAGATGCTGCAATAAATGAGCCTTAAGAAACTAACCTTGGAAGAAGAGGCAAGAAAAAATTGATAGAAGATAAATTGGAGAGGAACAATTTTGCACTTGATAAGAAAGTAGAGAATTATATCATTAAAGTTGAATACATCAAGATGGAAACCTCTATATATGTATCTAAAGAAATAATGGTGAGAAAAATTCAAGCTATTGGAAGACTAATTGGATGGGATGATCTAATTCATGCAACTACTATCAAGACCTATTTGGTGAGTGAGTATAGGGAGAAGGAATACTAGGATACAATAGTAGAGATCAAGAGAAGTAAAATTGGTCAAGAAGTTGAGGTAATAGAGACAACTAACAAGAAAAAGATTCCAAGTAGAAGAAATACTACTCCAAAAAAAGGATCAGTAGCCAATGTAAGATAGAAGCAAGAGGCCAAGCCTTCTGCTTCACATTTAGGAATTGAGATTTTATCATGAAATGAGAAGTAGGAGGAAAGAATAGATAGCAGCAAGGACAAAGAGGTAGAAGTCAACATTAAGAAAAAGGATAAGATACTATCCTATAAACTTCAATTTAATATTGAATCCTTAATTGACATGCAAGGCATCTTAGAAGAAAGGATTTTGGATGCTAAGATTGAATTTACCTTAGAAAAAACTCTTGATATTGCCAAAAAAGATTTTCATGACCTCATCATTGATATTATGAAGAAGAAGAGGCAAATGATAGCTGAAACATTAATGACAAGAGTATTAGATATTTTGATGACAAAAGAAGAAGATAAAGAGATTTTATATATTTTTGCCTTAAAATATGATAATATAGGCAGTAATAATCAAAACAAAAGGTATGGAGTTATTTATGATAAGATTGTAAAAACAAAAGTTGAAATTATAGATGAAGATTTATGTAATGAAATGGAGGATGAAGTGCTATAAATATTTTTATATGAAGGAGTAGCTAACATAAAGATGGATGCCAATACTAGCAAGAACTAAGAAGAAAGAGTTATAATAGAGGCTAAAGTATCTGAGTGTAATATTATTAAGCTACAGAGGAAGGATTATAAAGCTTTGACAACTTATATTCATCTATTTTGGACAAGAGCTACTCTTGAGATACGTGTAAAGATTGGAGGCCTTAAAGAACCAACTCTAGCATTGGTGGATCATGGCTTTGAGATCAATATCTTATCTAGAAAGATTTATGAGAAGGATAAGTAGCAAATTGATACCAACCATAGATGAATATTGAAAGCTGCTAATGAAAAAAAGATGTAGCCTTTATAGAGCATGTCCAATAGTGGGCATCAAAATTGGTGATGTGAAAGTAGAGCAAAATATTTTTGTACAAAATGAAGGAAGTTATCTAATCATTTTGAGGTAATCATATATGTTTGCAATAAGGATGGAGACAAAGATGTTTGATAATGGATTACAATATGCCAAGATTTATAACCATGATGGCAAGAAGTCAGTCTAGTTTTTCATAATAAGATTACATCACAAGATGCATAGAAATCAACTTAGAGAAACTTCCATGGATTATGAGCATGATAATTTTTTGAATTTGTAGATTACACATGTAGAACATGAAGTGCCATGGTATTGTATTATGTGTTGTCTTGCTTGGAAATACACCAAGCACCTAGCTGTGGAAGATGAGGTTGTATTTCACAAACTTCTAAAAAATCTTAATAGGTTTCATCCATATAAAAAGAATATAATCCATTTCCAATTCAAAAAAGCTGAAAAACACTCTTCATAGTATCTTCAATCACACATAAACTTCAATTATCTTGTTACTTTCATATTTGAGCAATTTAGATTTTTCTTATAAGTCCCAATTCTAATCAGTGAGCTTTAATAAGCTGTAGCTTCTAATTTGATCATCTACTTGATGTAAAAATTTGCGTACAATTGTCAATATAAGTCTTCTATATGTTCAAGAATTTTCAGGCCAATTCAACTTATAGATTGTGAGAACCTCCAAAAATTATTTTGATGTCAATCGACCGCCAACTTGAAAAGTGAAGTAGAAATCCCAGCGATGATTCTCCTTCTCAATTGTTAACTTTGACTCAAAATTGGTGTGCAGCTTGATCTTTAAGTCCTTCAAGACCATACCAAATTTCATCTTGATCCGACTAGTAGATCTCTAGATATCACAAAAATTCTACCCAACTTCAAATTGTCAAATTCCGAAACCCTCTTGTGCTAAAAACTAGATATCTCTAAACTACACTGTTAGATTATCACAAAATTTTGTATACACTTAGCACACTCCATAATCAAAATAGTTTCAAATTTTGAACCATAGTTGTTATACCAATTGCATGAACTAGCCAAAATTTTAGCCCTAATTATATTATATAAAATCCAAATCACCAATACAAATCCTAACTTTGAACAATAATTGTTGAGCCCTTAAAAAATGCTATCAAAACAATCCTTATGCCTCTGAGAAGAGCTTCAAGCTAGCTCTCAAACTCTAAATTCCAATTTTCAAATAAAATCCTAATTTGTCCTAAGCAGTCATTTTAGTGATCAAAGATTTGATTTCGATCCTATCTCACAAATGGTCAATCCTTGGATATCAATCTAATCTATCTTAAGGATTTTTTAGCCCAATCCTATCCTCAACTTGACCTTAGTATCAACCATACCAACCATTTATTTCTTCTATCTTGATTTTATCAATTTATGGCCTTTCTAAGGTAGTAAAAGAGTTTCTATATCCTAAAAGGTAAAAATACTAACTAATTTTTATCTTCTTATTATTAAGACAAGAAAATAGGCTAAGAGACTTTCATAAAAGTCTTATTAAAATATTTTGAATTTTTGTTGAATTAACATAATAGAATATTAATTAAAAAATCATTTTAATCATACTTTCACCACATAATTGTATCACAACATGACAACAGGTGTAAAGAAATCATCTTCTTTGGCATACTCCTATATAGAGAGAAGTGGTTGTAAAGCTTGAAATTTGATAGAGGATGGATGTGTAAATTTTTAAAAAGTTAAAGATTTAGACTCTAAATATAGAATATTAATTATAAATAAATAAATAAATAAAACTGGTGTAATTTTGAGTGATAAGTCTATTTCTAGAATTATTGAAGGAGAAGGATTTTTAAATGATACTTTATAAGTTTCAGAGACTTTGCAATGAGAAGACATTGTATTTATTGATATAATAGTGGAGATTCATTCAAGACGACTATATGAAGAAATATTAAAAATAGATACTGATACAAAGTTGATTGAGAGTTATGGCTTGGAAATTAAAGCAACGGTCAATACCAAGTATAAGATTATAGCAAAGAAAGTGAGGCCAGTGGCTATACAATTGCCACAAAACTCTAAAGATCATATTGAGAAGACTAAATAGAGCTTAGATTGAAGGAAAAAAGAAGGATTGGACACAATTTTACAATAGAGACATTGACTAAGCTAAAAATTAAAAGAAGTGAGTTCTAGAAAGATTCTTAAAAAAAACATTTCGAGACATGATTTCTAGGTATGATAAGGCTTTTGCCTCTTTACTAGATGAAATTAGATGTGTTAGTCCAAAGGTTGTTGTATCAATGGTTATTTTTATTATTCCACATGTGCCTTGAGATTTGAAGCCAATTCTTGTATGAAAAGCCTTGCTACTTAAGTTGATGAATGTGTTGAAGAAAAAAATGTAAATAAAAATACTTGAACCATCTATGGCTCTATACTCTAATTGATGATTTATAGTATCAAAGAAGTTTGGAGCTTTGAGATTCATTCAAGACATGTAATCAGCCAACAAAGGTGGTGATCAAGAATAAAGGATAGGAAATGATTGTGGATGAAGTTGCTAAGACTTTTGCAAGATATGCCATTTATTCTATTGGAGATCTTTATTCTGATTATGATTAATTTTATCTTGTATCAAAAAATAAAGATTTTACAACCATGAAGACTTTATTGAAACTTATGAAAATTTGGGCTTTGAATCGAAGTGTCACTAACTCAATAGTTCATATGTAAAATGTCATGAACAAAACCTTGAGGGATTTTGTGCTTGAAAAGACTATTCTTTTTGTGGATGATATACCTATCAAGAGTTACAAAGAGGAGGCTTGAGACTTGACATTGGATATTGATAGATGTAGGAGGTTTGTGAAAGATCACATTGAAGATGTAGAAAAGATTTTGAAGAGGCTTGAAGAAGTAGATCTAACCTTATCCATTGACAAGTCCAAATTTGGAGTTGATGTGATTGTGATAGTTTGACACTTATATAGAAGGTATGATAGATTGATGTTATGTTTAGGATAAAAGTATGAAGTAGCAACATTAAAGTAAGGAGGTTTTTAGAAGCTTTTGTCTTCTATTAGATTTGGATTCTCTATTTTGCTCACATAGGTGAGTCATTGCACCATATCTTGAAAAAATGAACTAAATTCAGATAGAAGAAAAAATAAAGATTAGCCATAGATGGTCTAAAGGATATTTTGAAATTACTACTAGTCTTGAGGCAAGTTGACTATAATTGTAGCAGACTAGTTATTGTTACTGTTGATAAAAATCCTATTATTATTGTATAGGCTATTGCTCAAGATGATGCAAAAGGTAGAAAATTTTCCATTAAATTTGGAGCAAGAATTTTTATGGATAAATAGAGAATATATCGACAAATAAAAAAGCTTTTGGAAGTACTTACAGCTATAAAAGTAGACAAAAATTACTTAATTAGGGCCAATATGGTGCTACAAACTGATTTCTTATCATTATTGGATATGATTGCCATTTGTTCCATTCTTAATATTACCATACTCAGGTGGATAGCCTACATTAGATCACTCCATCTTACAATGTTGTATATTTTTGGTATGAAGAATTTTGTAGCACATATGTTATCTAGAGCTATATCTACATCACAAATGATGTAGATGTCGCTTTTAGAAAAGATCTTTATGGAAGTAAATTAAGAGATATTGGTATCTATTTGAGTACCATGAGGAGATAAAAAGATTGATTGAACAATGCCTTTAAAGACACCAGACACCTGTCTTATGACTATATTTTGAAAGATAGTTTCTTATAAAAGATAGATGTATTATTGAGAGTAATGGATGATACAAACTAAGAATCAAATTTTTAAAGAATGCCATTATATACTTTGGGCATGCCACAAAGGAATTTGGACTACATACCATAAGACTAAGGAGTAATATTGGTAGAAGGGCTTATATAAAGATGTGGAAGAATTTATAGCTTCTTGCATTGAATACCAATTAAAGTCTAAAATTAGATTCAGAGATGAATTTTATCCTACCTATCCACTTTCTATGCATTTTCAATGGGTGATTGACTTAGTGGCTATGCCATGAAGATTATGGAGCATGAAGTATCTTGTTTTGACAATAAAAGAGCTCTCAAATCATATTGAAGGAAAAGCTTTGACGACCAAAACCACAAAAAAAAAGTTTAGATTCATCTTAGAAGATATCTTTAGAAGATATGGCAACATTGAAAGGATGAGTGAAACAGGACTAGACTATCTCAAAAACCTTAGATCTTTCTTAACCACATCAACATAAAGACTCATAACAAAATAAGACAAAATAGATCAAAATAAAACTAAATAGAAATTAATAGAATATGACATAAAAGTCAAAATTGAGAAAATAGAAATAAAACAAAACAGATCTAAATAGAAAGATACGGAATCAAATTTTACTAAGAGAAAGGATTCAATGCCATATCTGACCAGATGTTCAAAAAGACCTTAGCCAATTTTATTTATACCTTATCCTACTACACTAGATTTTTTAGAATGTTCATAAGTGGTAGGTTCTAACTTGATAATTTTCTTAAATTCTTTTTTAGAAGATTCTATGATAGGCACCACTTAGATAACTATCTTAATTCTTTTCTAACAGATTCTATAGTAGATTCTATCTAAATAACTATCCTAAATTCTTTCTAAAATGTTCCATAGTGGATCCTACTTGATCTACTAATCTAACCCAAATTCTAAAAACTTCCATGGTTCTAACTATCTATACAATTAACTTATCTATAACTAGTTACAATTATTTTCCCTCCACTAATGTGAAACGTCCTTGTTTTATTCTCGATGGTATATTTGAATTATCTTTTGGCAATGTATGAGGTTTTGTGCAAGTTCTCATATTACATTGTCAATGTAATAACCTTTTTAAAGAATTTTGTACTAAAATTGTGGATGTCTACTGTCACAACAAAGGTAGTGATGCTCCAAAATGTTGTCCACTTCATATTTTTGTTGGTCATCAACTACAACTAGTAGTGGTGGTGATTGGTGTTGATTTGGAAAGCACTTTGGCTTCATATGAAATTCCTTCACTTACAAAATATAAAAGATTGGATGGACTCAAATATGTGGTAGAAGCTCAAGCTGTATGCAACATCAAAAATCACTACAGAAATATAGAAAGGTCTAAGGCACCAAGGTGCTAGTTTACGAATTTAGATTGATGTAGCAAGTGGCAAATTGGCATTAGAGAGTAATACCTGATCACCTTCTTGAAATGTCTTGTATTGTCAATAGTTATTTACATACTACTTTTGTCAATTTTGTGCAATAATAAGGTGGTGCTATGCCTTTTATAAGGCCGTTGTAAGCCATTGTATAAATTCCTCAATTGTTAGGTTGTTGGTGTTAATAGAACAATGGAGAGTTGTTAATGTAATAAGATGTTGACTAGTGTTATGTCGTATTAGTGCACAATATATAAAAATTAGATAAGAACTATGAAATCTATTAGTTCTTAGCTTATATTTTTTTAGTAAAATAAAATAATTAAAAAAATAATAAAAAATAAGAATTAGTTAATTAAATAAGTATTATATTAGAATAAATATTAATAAAAATATATATTTATATATATATTTTTAAAGAAAAAAAAAAAAAAAAAAAAAGAGAGAGAAAGAAAGAGAGAGAGAGAGAGAGAGAGAGAGAGAGAGAGAGAGAGAGAGAGATAGAGAGAGAGAGATGAATGAATCCTATTAGATATAAGTATTGTAGTTATTAAAAATTAAAATTAAGTTTATACGAGAAAAAATAGGATTTGGAATAATTAATTTTTAGAGTATTTTTTTAGTATAAAATTTGATAGATATATTTTTAGTATATCTATAAATAAGTATAAAAAAATTTATAGAAAAATAAGTTATGATTTGTGAGAAATAGAGACTTAAAGAAAGAGAAGAGGTCAAGAAACAAGCTTACAGGAAGACAAATTGAAGCTTTGGACACCAATTGGTGACTTAGAACTTGTAGAGGTAGATGTATAATAAGATGCTTGGGTAACACCTAAGAAGTCTTGAGTTTGAATCTCCATGGTGGCACATGGAAGAGAGAGGGATGAAATATTTTCCACAAAAAAAAAAAACTTACCTAATTTATTGAAGATATTCAAAGGATTGGCCCTTCAATGCTTGTATTAGGAGATTATGTTGGGTGACAAGGGCACTTATTACCTATAGATGAAAGTAAGGAATTTCTTTTAATAGTAGCATGATAAATGATGCCCATGCTTTCTATATATTTATCTTCTTAATAGATTGGTATATAGCTTCTCCTAAAAAAAAAGAAGCTACAAGTTGGTGGTGGCTTAAAGTAAAATGGCATCAATTTTTTGGAATTCTTAACTCTAATTTTTTTTCTTTTAAAAAAAAATATACAAATTCAAATAAAAATAGGAAAATTTAGGCTTTAGGATTTGGGAATAGGATTTAAAATTCAGAGTTTGGAAGTAGGATTTAAAATTTAGGGTTTGCAAGTAGGATTTAAGATTTTAGATTAAAAAATAGAATAAGATTTAGGATTTTGAAAAGGTGGCAAGCATCTTAGGAAGAAGTTATAAGGACTCATCAAGGAAAATTTGAATCTCTTGTGTTTTTGTTTTTACAAATATTTAATGAAAAGAATTTTTTGATATAAAAATAAGTGAATTTATAAAGAATTCTTGTTTTATAGAATGTTGTGAATGTTCTAGAGTTATAAGTTAGTAAAACAATTAGTAGCAATAAAAAGCCCGTTGTTTTCTCAAGGCAAACTCTCTCTCCATGACACTAGTGTCATATTACATGGCGTTTGGCTTGACAATGTACCAGGTACCAAACTCTAGAAGTTAAGAGAAAAATTGCAACAACAAGTCCTAACAACTCTAATAGATTTTTAAACAAATTATAATTAAAGATTAATTAATATAATCAAACATCAATTAAATTCAATCAAAATTTCAAAGGAATTATGTAAGAAATACAAAGTATTCTTAAAGACTCTTTTAAAAAATCATAAAAAAAATAACATAGAATTCAAAAATATATTAAAATAGAAATTTTTAAAAATATTAAAATAAAACCTTCATTAAATCCTAATCAAAATCTAATCAAATTCTAGTCAAATTCTAATCAAATCCTAACCAAATCCTAAATAATTCCTAATCAAATCCTAAAAAATCCTAATCAAATCCTAATCAAACTCTAAACAAATCTTAACCAAATCCTAATCAAATCCTAAATAAGCTCTAACCAAACCCTAAACAAATCCTAACCAAATCCTAAAAAAATTCTAAACAAATCTTAATTAAATTCTTAACAAATCTTAATCAAAATCTAAATAAATCTTAAATAAATCCTAATCAAATCATAAATAAATCCTAATCAAATTCTAATCAAATCCTAATCAAATCCTAAATAAATTTTAATCAAATCTTAGTTAAATCCTAAATGAATCCTAATCAAATTTTAAATAAATCTTGACCAAATCCTAAAAAAAACCTAACCAAATCCTAACCAAATCTTTAACAAATCCTAACTAAATCCTAAATAAATCCTAATAAAATCTTAAATAAATTCTAATCAAATCCTACATAAATCCTAATCAAATCCTAACCAAATCCTAAACAAATCCTAACCAAATCCTAAATAAATCCTAGTAATTCTTGTAGCAGATTTAATCCTCAATAACAAATGAATTAACTATTGATTTTAACTCAAATTTTTCATAACTCTTAAAAATTAAGTTGAAAAAAAAGCACAAAAGTTTTAGAGAAGATCAATCTCACTCAAAAGAAGATCAACCCTAATATTTGCTCGGATGTTGGCCAGCCTCTTTTTCCAATTTGAATGTTAAATTTCTAGCACTAATATTTCTTTATTGAATTATTTAATTGATTTTAAATTTCTTATATATGTAGGAAAATAAGTCTACTAATCATATATATAATTTTCACTCCAATTCAACTAATAGATTGCAAAAAATCTAAGAAACACTTATTGGACCTAAAACTCTACTTTTAGAAACCTTGATCCACTTAAACCTTAATAATCCCTGATCCAATCTTTCAATCAAGCTCAAACTCACAACATATATTGAACACATATAAATCCAAAAATCTTGAAAATTTCACTCATAAATCTACATTCAAACTTATAAAATTCTCCAAAAAGTATCACCTATCTTATTTTACAAATGAAGAGTCATCCAAAAAAAATCCCGACTTTGCAAAGCTCTTACAAAGTCAATAAAAATGCAAGGCCCTCTATATCAATACATATCTAAATTCTATCAATTTTTCTCTCTAATTCCATTCTCCGATTTGCCAAAGAACCCCAGAATCGTCATTGAGGCTTGGTTTTGTACCTTAGGATTTGATTTCAATCCTAGTTCATAATTAGCCATCTCTAGGTATCAATATTTAGTTTTTCTAGATAATTTTTTCTAGAAATTACTCTTAACTTCTACCTAAATTTACTTATATCATTTATTTTTCTAATCTACTTTATTTTGCCTTATTTATGGCCCTACAAAGTAAGTTGAAATCACTTTTCTAAAAAAGCAACATTACTACTAAAAGTTTTACTACCTTCTTATCTTTTATTCATATTTTTTTACTTTATCTTTTAACTTGAATCTTCTATAATAAGATTCAGATTATTATCTTTTACTATATACATAAGTTATAGTACAACACCAGTATTAAGGAAAAATAGAGAATGACCAGTATGTGAGTCATAAAATTAACTCATTAGTTGTTTTAAGACAAATGAATGGATGTAAAGTATCAAAATTATAATTTTTAGGTGAAGATGTGCTTAAAAGATGTTAAACAAAGGAAAATAGTATTAATAGAGAAGAAAGGGAGTCTTAGTAAGACTTGGAGGTAATTATCTTAGTTGATTTATTATTTTTTAATTATTATTGAATATTGAAGAATATTTATTAGGATCTATCTTTATATTGAAATTCTATCTATAAATATTATTTATAAGAAAAATTATAAATATTATTTAGTATTTAGAAGAAGCATAAGAAAGAACCTCATGTCTTATTAATTAGTTATATAGAATGTAAGATTTATAGTAGTTTAAATTGATTTTATTACTATAAAAATCACTAACATAGGAAATTATATTCTTAAACTGATATTAGTATTATAAAACCATTATAGGAATTTTAGAATTTATTTAGAATTTATTTAGAAGTTTTTAGGAATTTTTAGAGTAATTTCTAAGACTTTAGTAAAAATGAGTTTTATCACCTTGGAAGTTATTATGAAGAAATAAAGTAAGATTCGAAGGCCATACAAGGTTCTTAGGCTATTAAAATATTTTTAAATACCATGATAAAGTCAAAAATATAAAAAAATGAGTTTTATTAGTAGAAAATAGGAAGACCAGCAACTAGTTTAGTTCTTGTAGAAAGGGAGGTGTACAAATCCCATATGGATTGTAGCACCGTGGGTATAGATAGGAAGATAAGACTAAGGCCTCAAGGCCTCTTTAGAAAATTAAGATATACTACTTGTGAGCCTTGGTGAGGTTCGAAATCTTGATCTCTTAATCAAGTTATACTTGAGATAAAATTATTTACTTAACTTTTCATTCATTTACTTGTTATTTTTCAAACCTTCATTACTTACTCACAATAACTCGGATTTACATATTTTTTATACCATTGGAAATATTTAAAAAATATATATATTTTTAAAAATATTTTCTTAATTTTTAATTTTTACTTTTTACTAAGTAAAAACTAAGTGAATAAATTATAATTAGTTTTGTAGTATATAATTGCTTGATTGCACTTGTTCCACTTGTTTTTTGTTTTTATTTTTTTATTCTTATTCTTGCTACTTTTACTTCACACCATTTATTACAAGAAAATTTTAATTAAAGCCATCTTGTAATTGAATTAAGAAGTGAATTTTACACTCTTATAATACTTGTTGAATACTATTATTGTAAGCAAATTCCAAGGATGTCAAGTATTCATCTCAATCATTATGATGAACTACCATATCTTCCAAGGTCCAATTTGCATGCTTTGTTTGCCCATTTTTTAGGAGATGGAAGGTTGTAGATATGACAAGTCGTGTGCCTAGTAGCTTGAACAAGACTTGCCAAAAACTTCCTGTGAAGAATAGATCCCAATTTGAAATGATGATATAAGGTAATCCATGGTGTTGAAAGATGGTATCAAAGAAGTATAATCTTAAAATTATATATTGTTCATAATTAATCGAGTGTTAATCATCTTGAAATAAGCATCCTGATGCATAGCTTTCTTCCATTTTCCTTCTTAGGTGAGATTTGAAATACCAATATTAATGGTAGCAACTTTTGTCTTGTTTCCTAATTTGTCCTTCAATTTTGATTTTTACAATAAGCTGTCTAGTTTATTATGTTGACACCTTTACTTGTACTTAAGCTGGATATCAAAAAATTACAACTATTCTTTGCAACAATGATGTATTAATTTCATATTTTTTAAACACAAATCATGTAACAAGGATCGATGGTCAGTCCAAATAACTACTAGCTTTTCCAATAGATAGTGTTGCTATACCTT
Organism: Physcomitrium patens; assembly: GCF_059467195.1. Taxonomy (NCBI): domain Eukaryota; kingdom Viridiplantae; phylum Streptophyta; class Bryopsida; order Funariales; family Funariaceae; genus Physcomitrium; species Physcomitrium patens. The sequence continues at coordinate 14,502,584 of NC_143429.1, read as the reverse complement.
TATGGCGTGTACAATCACTAATTGCTCTCAATTACGTGCACAATAATTGTGCTCTATCTTTCTTGGGATCTTACATGATTCATAGGCCACAGATTGAAGGCCCCTAGTAAAGTCTTATTGAAGGACTGGTCTAATATCAAAGTCCAAAGCATCAATATCAAGCATATGAGAAAGAGTAAGATCATATGGTTACAATATTGGAGCAGTAATGAGTGCTTCTTTCAACTTATCAAAGGTATTTTGATGCTCCAACTTCCATTCAAATGGGGCACCTTTCTTCAATAGGTTTGTTAATGATATAGCAATGTAAACAAATTGCCAAATAAAATAGTAATAGTATCCAGCAAGGCCTAAAAATGAGATGAGTTTAGAAGCATCATTGACCAATCTTCCACTACTTTCATATTATCTTTCTCTATATGCATGCCTTTGGAGGACACCACATGTTCCAAAAAGGTGACTTCTAACTTCCAAAGTTTATATTTTGATTGCTTGCAATAAAAGCAACTATCTTGTAGTTGGCACAGTACTTCTTGTAGATGTTTCTCATGCTCTTTAGAGGTTTTACTATACATGAAGATATCATCAATAAAGATGACTACATACTTGTCTAAAAGGTCTCAAAACAATCTATTCATCTAAGCCATGAAAGAAGCTAAAGCATTGGTGAGGCCAAAGAATAAAACTAGCCATTTGAAATTTCCATAGCTCGTACAAAATGCCGTCTTTTCCACATCTTCTCTTGCAATAGGTATTTGCCAATAGCCACTCCAAAAATTCAATTTAGTAAAGATGGTTGCACCTCAAAATTGATCAAGAAGATCATCCACACATGAAAGTAGATATGTATTTTTAATAGTCTGTTTATTGAAGCCTTAATAGTCGATGCAAAGGAAAATTCCACCATCTTTTTTGGGTGCAAAGAGTACAAAAGCTCCCTATGGTGATGTGCTTTCTTGAATGAGGCCTTTTTTTCAAAAATTCATCTAAAATCTTCCACAATTCTTTAAGTTCTTTTGATACTAGGCAATAAATTGGTCAACTTGCTGGTTTGGTTCCATTCAATAGTTCTATTTGAAAGGAAGCACCTCAATCAAAAGGCATGCCACTAGATATGTCAGTTAGAAAGACATCTTGATATTTTCATATGAGTTGCTATGGCATTCTATTCCTTTGGCTATCTTTTCTATGAGTGACACAAAGATTAGAAACCACCATATATATTGGTTGTCCATATTATATTTATTTCTTCATAAAGGTTGTCCCTGTGAATAAGTCTTTGGTTGCAGATTGTCTTTCTTCTTCACTTGATGTGGTGGTGCAAAGAGTCACCTTGCATCCTTCATCTTTAAAAGAGATTTTCTTTGCTACTTAATCAATTTGCTTATTTTCCATCTTTAGCCATGGTATACCAAAGATAACATCATATCTTAGCTGTCACCTTGAATCTCTCTCTTAAGACATAGGTGTCTATCAATTGTAAAAAAAAAATCTTCACATATCTAACTCAATATATTCTTTTGGTCATTTGTAAGGTATATACTTCTTGCCTTGATTGCTTTAGTTTTAATTTCAAGCCGGTAGGTAATTTCAATTAAAATGTAATTTTTTGTAGAGTCTTAATCTACAAGCACTTCACATGGTTGTTGTCTTAGTAGTTCTATTAGATATACTAGTTGATTCTTACTATAGTTATTTGAGGCCATGTCATTTGTCTCTGAGAAACAGTAGTTATTCCCAGTACTAGTTTTTAGCGTCTTTATTGAAGAGCTCTGTTTTCCTGCTCTGACTCATTATTAACTTGGTGAGTTTTAAAACTGCAACCCCGCATTGTCTTGCTACTGCTTGAATTTTGACGTTTTGAACAACCTCTGATCTAATGGCTTGGCTCACAACAATAGAAACACAATGTCTTTTGTATCAATATTTGTTGTCTTTGTGATGTTAATAATCTTTGTAGGGCATCAATCTCCATTGACATTGGTTGTTGTACCATAATATTAGATAGTAGCATAGAACTTTATATTGTAGGTTGTGCTCCATGATTTTTTAAATCTATAGCATCAATCTTCTTTGCAATCTAAATAGCCTCTTCAAATGTTTGTGGATCCCTTAATTCCACCTCTCATTTGACTCTAGATTTTAAACCTCATAGGAATCGATCCATCATTTCTGCCTTTCAAACATTGCTAAATTGGAGACATTAGAACTTGAATCAGGAGACATAATCTTCTATCAACCTAGCTTCTGTAAGATTTGTCAACTAATCGCATATTATCTTTTCTGCATTGATGGACCAAAATTGATTCTTAAACTCACTCTCAAACTCCTCCCAGTCACAAAATCTACTTTGGACTCTATAGCTTTGAGCTTGATGTCGCTACCAAATGGCTGCCGCATCCATCAAATAGCTTACTATATATATAATTCTTTCAGTGGTATTTGTGCCAAATAGTTGGAGGTATTTTTATATGTTGAAGAGCCATTGACATACATCTTCTTATTTTGAAGTTGTAGACTATATACTAGGTTTACTCAATTTCTACCTAGTAGATGTCAACTCTCTTGTCCTCGAGGCTTCTATTTTTCCTTGTAAAGTAGCAATTTAGGCTAAAAGGTGTTGTATTTGAGCCTCCATCTGGAATTGCTCTTCCATATCTCTCATACTATAATTTCTCTATTTGACTCTACTATTATAATGTCTTTTCATCATCTAATTGATTTTTTAAGAATAGTTTGTGGTAGCATCAATACAATACCTATTATAACCATAACAACTTATTTTGGATTAGATAATGAATATTGACATGCTATCAAAAGTAAAAAATCTAAGATTTGCTTAGATATCAATGAAACATGATTAGACTATCTCAAAACCCAAGATCTTTTTAAAACATAGTAATATAAAGCCTCATTACAAAATAAGACAAAATACACCAAAACAAAATTGAACACTGTCATACTGTAATTGCTTATAGTATGTAAAAATTAGTTAGAACATATAATATGTTCATAAGTCTTGGTGTATGTTAGAATAGTTAATAGATTAATTTAAAGAGAGTAGATATAAAAAAATTTATTTTGAGTTTAATCTTTTTTGATTATAATATTTAAAAAAAATTATAAGACCTAAATATTTAGTATAAAGCCTTGAGAGGAGATTAGAACCTAAAGAAGAAAATATTAACTAATATGAGGCTTATTGGGAGGGATGAAAGTAAGGCATGGTTGGATGAAGGCAAAGAATGGAGATCTTTATTCCTATTAGTCAAAGCCCATGTCCAATGGACTTCAAGGAGGCTGCCTGAGGCCTTATTAGATATTAGGGTATCTCTTTCAAGGTCATTTGAGCTTTGGAGGCTAAGGTCAGCAAGTTCAGAGTTTTGGATATAATTTGGGTGAAGAATTTGTGTGATTTCGAGTTTTAGTGAAGGAGATGTAGGTATTCAAAGTTGAGGTATCAAATTTGTATCTATTGTCAGTCTTTGAAGCATAACATATGCGTACGGAGAAAAATAAAAGATCGGCAATTAGAATTGGAGAGAAAACTTTCTTGGCTATACTTTAAATATATTTTTTAATAAATTACAAATCTAAATGAAGGAGTTATAGGCCATTGAAGATAGCACATGTAATTCAAAGGCAGTAAGTGAGTCATTTTGTTGATAGTAATGGTTGGAGCCATATCTTGAGTTTCTGGTCGAATTTTTGGCTCAAAATTTTTAAAAGTGTGATTTATTAAGTTAAGAAGCTATAGATCAAAGTTTCATGGTATTTGACTACTTATTTTGTGAGATATGAAGAAAATAGCATGCAAGTGTATGTAAGCTAGGGTTTAAAGCTACTGCTAGGACTTTTGTCATATCTCAATATCCGTAATGAATTTGTAGTTGAATTTTTTTGTGGTAGTTTTTGAAAATATATTAGTACTTCATATAAAATTTAGGATTTTTTAGACGGTCCAATATTAATTCAAATCAAAGACTATCCAAAACATCAAAATTCAAGCAGCAACAAATGATAAGAAATTCATATTCTCAAGCGCTACGAAGTTGATGAAAAAGTGGAGCAAGAAAACATGGCTTTCTAATAAAGGCACTAATGGCTAGTATTAGAGATAGTTTTTGTTTCTCAAAGACAAATAATATGGCTTTGGACAATTATGAAAAATGATCGATTAAGATAACAGCCATATGGAATGCTTGTAGATTGCAGCTCTACAAGAAATTACATCTCAACAATAATAACCAACACACTTAGAATTAAAACAATGGACATCAAAGAAGAGAATATATACCTAATAAAGTATATTACACCTTATTTTATAATAAAAGTTTATTAAAGACCAAAAAATTACAAAGTCTAAGCTTTATTAATTTAAGAGCCTTAGCCTATTTTAAAGACAAAGATTTCATCAAAGAATAAGAATTATCGTTAGTCAAAAAAATTAAATTTGTACATATAAAAGTCATAGATGGTTATTCACTATTTTCTAAATATATTACAAATAAAATATTTCTTTAGATTTAAAAATTAAATACTATATCAATATAATAATAATTAATGTGAAAAGTTTTTCATTCAATTTAATTATTTTAGGATTATCTTAATTAAAAAAATATAATCCTTAGATAGATTAAATTTTTTGTAACCTTTATATTTTTGATAATTTAATCCAAAAATTCATAAGTCAAATAAATATACATAAGTTTAGTATATCCAAACTTCGATTAATAAGTGTGAGAGCTTTCATGCATGCCACAAAAAAAAAAAAAAAAAAAAAAAAAAAAAAAAAATGTTATATATGCAATGCATTATCTGATACTGAGAAGATATCAAATAATATTTTTAGCTAATATTAAGATTTCTTAGACGTTTTTGAAAAGAAAAATATAAAAATTCTTCCAAAGCATTATCTTTATGATTATTTTATTGATCTTTACAAAGAAGCTCAACCACCATTTGAACCAATGTATAGTCTATCACAAAACAAGGCAACTGCACTCAAAGAATATATAGATGAAAACTTAGCTAAAAATTTCTTATTTCATTATAAATCTCTAGTCAAGGCTCTTTTTATATTTATAAAGAAAAAATACAAATCTTTGTTGATATATATAGACTATCAAAGAATCAATAAGATCATCATCAAGAATAGATATCCTATATTTTTGATTTTATGACTTCTTTATGAACTCAATGAAGCAAAATTCTATACAAAAATAGATCTACAAAGAGCATATAATCTGGTACACATTAAAAAAAAAAAAAATGAATGAGAAACTACAATTAGAATCAAGTATGGACATTTTGAATATGATATCATGTCTTTTGGACTTACAAATGCTCTAACTGGTTTTTAACATGTAATGAATAATGTCTTTTGTGAGTTTCTTCATGATTTTATCATTTATTATTTGGACGACATCTTAATCTACTCTAAGAATACAAAAGATTTTCGTATGTAGATGACACATCACAAATTTTTTGTAAATGTGTATTGATTTGATAATATTGGGTGTTTAGTGTTTGGATTTTTTGAATTGATTTTGTAATTGGAGAAGAATTTTGAAGTTTTGATTTGATATATCTCTTTATTTTTATAATATAAAAATCATGTGATGGACTTAGAATGCTCTAAAAACTTTATAATCTTGAGATATAAGGCATTTGACTTGATTATTAGATATAAAGAATGGAGAATAGAAAATAAGGGATATAGATTAAGAGATGAGAATGAAAGTTGAGAACAAGAGATAAGAAGATGAATTGGGAATAAGGCACACAAAAAAGAAAATGGGAGTTGGAAATAAGAAACAAGAAATGACAGCCAAACATGAGATATAAAAGAAGATGTGGCTTTAACAATATTGAGGTGTGACATTAAACAACTCTCTCTCTCTCTCTCTCTAGATGTATATATATATATATATATGTATATATATAATATTTAAAAAATAATTTAATTATAATATTTTTTTTAGGATTTAGGATAAATATGCTCGGAATATTTTGATAAAGAAAATAATCAATGTTGAATCCTTGTTTATAAAATATCTATGTTTGAGAAGAATATCTTTTTGAGTTGCAAATATTCTTCCTGGAAACGAATGTATCATGTACATTGAGCGCTGTTGTGTACAACAACAAATAAATTGTTTGAAGCAAGAGTGATGGTTGAAAATTGGGATTGAGGGGCAGCCCTTGAACAAACTTCAGCACCCATGCATGTGAATGTGGATCAGTGTGGGCCAAACTGTCCAGCCTCCAACCTGCCGCCCTCCTAGTTCCCTTACGTTCCCTCCCTCCGTTTTCAGAAATCCGATCAGCGGTTGAGATTGCATCTGAGCGGCAGCTGCGATCCGACGGCCCACGATGGCGGAGCTAGTCGATTTAGTAGTGAGGTTTATGCGCCACAATTCGATGAGGCTGACAGAGTTCATGCCGCATCAGGGGCTGGAAGGAAGGTCCTATTGAAGGATCCCACTCCCGATCGTCCGTACGGGAGTGGCGCAGGCCATCGGCACTTAAATTCTGGTTGTGGGTTTTTACTGCCGTCACCTGTGAACGTGTGTTCGTGTGAGATTTGGTGCTTCTGTCAGTGCGCATTGCAGGAAGTGGGGTTTTGAAGATCGATCGAGGCAGGATGTGTTACTCCGTGAGATGCAGTAAATGTGGGAAGACGTCATGGGCGGGGTGCGGGAAGCACGTCCCGGGCGTTTACAACGGCATCGCCGACAAAGAGAAGGATTTGTGCCTGTGCAAGAGCTGGCCTGGAGTGGAGCTTCCCTCTCATTTGGCTTCTAAGGTTCAAGAGGCTGGAACGGTAAAAGCCCTTGTCCCAATTTCGCTTTAACGTTTCGAGTTTCTTCTTAATTTGCCAGTTTCTAGGAACATTTCTTGCTACCTGACTCTCGATTCGTCTGGTCTGTTCCCCTGTTTGAAATCAGGGTTATGGTGTAAGTTTTCTTGAGGAAACAACCTCCATTGTCAATTTCGAATTTTGTCGTCTTCAAATAGTTAGACAGATGGCAGAAAGGGCCGCGCCACAAAATCGATTGAGTCTGATGCGGTCACAGGGGATAATTGTTCTTTTTTATGATTGTAAATTGGTTGTGGTGTGCAGGCTGACAGTGCTTGCGCCAATTGAGGATGCAATCATGCTGCCAAGCTAGGGTGGAGCAGACAACTGCATGAAGTTGGTCCTGTGCTCATCGGTGTGAAGGTTTGTGAAGAGACTAGACATCCTATCCTTGAGAGGTCGAGGAAGCATGAAAATTTACTGGTGACTTGAAATATCTGCCGAGAGATATTTGTACTGGTTATACAACCTGTTATCTGCCCCATTCAGTAAAGTACGACAACAGTTGCCACAAGTTCTGAATGCGCTATGTTCCAAAGCGTTGTCAAAATGCATCATCAGATTTTCACAAAAACCTGAAATGCCTGATCAATGACACTGAATAATCGTAATAGCTCACCCAGACTATTACGATTGTCATTAACTCTTTTCCCAGCTATTTACATCCTGAGAGGTGAACCACTCAAATTCAGTCACTGAGATTCTCGCCAAATAGATCTAATTACTACTAATCGTACGGAGTGGAGGGTACGATGAACCAGACAGTTTTACAAAGTGCCTGTTGGCATCCACCATAGGATGCTGCAATTAGATTTACTTATCCATTTAAATCGCGCTGTAGATGGAATTAAACGATAACGTTTTTCATAAATTACAGTAGAAACTTGCAGCATGCAATACTACCAACGCAATTAACAAATTTCCGCGAGCTGAACGACGAGAATTTCGAGACAAGCACAGAAACTAGCATAAACATATCACTGGACACCACATTTTCCACCTTCTATCGACAGCATCACGGATGTGAGCTTGTCAACGAAGTCATTCTCCGCCTAAGGAAAAATTATTAGTTTCGTCTTCGAGCTACTCAGCACCGATACTTCAAACCTGGTTACATCTGAAAAAGCATAGATGAGACCTTACTACACGAGTGCTGAAACACTATACAATTAAATTGCTCCTCAATAAACGCTAGTCAATTGTGCTCACAGATAACCTAGCAATGCTAAAACTATGAATCTCAATGTGGTACTGAGAAATGCTAATTGAAACTGCATGAACAGCTCGTCTCCAATGCTGAATCACGATAGGCATGGTTTCAGAGATTTTAGATATCATAACGATGATGCGTCATCGGTGGAATAACGCAACATCCTGAATTAGTTCCAGTTCGACAGCGCATCAATTTGAATATGCGTGCACAATGAAGGGAAGACAGTAAACTGATCAACCACAATCACAAGTCAAGCCCAGACCTCGTCACATGTACAAACTGACGCAAGACCGACCCTTAACCCCAATATCTCCTATTGCTAAACATTGCAGTACGTTGACATGGCTGTGTTAATTTGAGATAATTCAATAATTAATTGGACGCTTTCATCTGAATTATATGACTATTTACTAAATCAACAGCACTGAAATGCCCGCGGCTCATCGTTTGCAAGCTTTTTGTTTCTCTGGAAGGTGAAACAAGTGACGTTACTCCTAAGGGGAGAGTAGCGAAACCAGAAAATGGCCTGATTTTTGAGTTTTGACTTCCTCCTGCCCTCAAACCCAATAGATGAGACCTTATCGACTGACTGATAGAGCCAAATCCTCCAAAATTAGAGGGATTCGACACATTCAGGAGCGGAACTCGTAATGAATGAGAGCTTGTATGAAATTCATGACCCTGCAAACAGAGCATATAGTGATTAATTTGCTTCACATACAGCGTGCTAAGTTTCTATGTAGAAAACCTACTCGATACTGATCAAATGAAAAACTAACATACCAAAGAAATAACAGGCGAGCACTCTTACAACCCAATTTGAATGGAATGTAGAAAAGTTACTAAGGAGATGCAAAATTACCAAAAGAATCCATATGAGTGAAGGGGTTTCTAACATTTTGGAATTCAACCTGGTGGTGCTGTGGATGGCTGCTGTTGATTCTTTGTGATTGCCCTGGAGCAGACGGTGGGCCTTGAGGAGGCTGTACTCCTCTCCAACGTTGTACAGTTTTGTAGATATGGGTGGGGAGCCGAAACAAAAAATGTAATCGATTTTGAAACTTCTCTCTCCTCGTTGCATTATCACGATTTACATAGTGATTGAGCTCAGATGCACGCCGGTAAAGCCTTGGGAATCCATACAACTGCAGCCAAGAGAAACAAAACTGTTGAGTTCCCATAATAAGCTATTATAATCGCACGTCACCTCGTGGCAATTTACAACCAACCGTAAGCGCCGAAACTTAAGGGTGTCAATCGGAAGCAAAGAAGTGGTGATTCCAGAGGCGCTGGATGGTTCCACCACATTCCAAACCCTAAGCCTCAGAATGGCTTTGCAATATCTTCAGATAATCAATGGAAGCATTACACTTTGGGTTAGAAAGAATTGTAAAGAAACCACCACAGCTCACGAGGTAGGATGTTTAATGATTATAAATCTACCTTAGGGTTTGACAGGAAATTCCGAGTGGCCGAGGTCAAGGGCATAAATGAGGAAAAGCATACCTTAGCAACAAGGAAGACGATGACCTTTTTTGCAAGCGAGAAGGCAACGACCTTCACTATTAAGGGAGCCACCATCTTAGGGCCTCATCAGCAATGACCCCCTTTGCCCAATACTGTTTCTACCCTACCTACCAAACTAAAGCAATTTCGAAAAATTCAGGCGCTGTAAAGCTCTCTTCACTGGGGCGATTCCTCTTAGATGAAATTCTGGGCGTTAAAATGCAAAAACGACGACCCTTCACTCAAACTTCTCCTGTAGATCATGCCCAACAGATTCGACCAAACCTACGAACAAAATCGGTCACTAAAAGTGACGCGATCCCCGGATCATACAACCTAATTGAGTGCTTCCGGATTTGAGCTCCACGGACTTCCACCGATGACTGTTCCACCCGAGTAATCTCCACACCAGCTAGAGATTCCCAACCCTAGTTTTCCAATCCTGCTCTCGATCCAACAATGACCGCAACGAAGACGCACTGTACTGTGCAATCCCACACCGACCCACAAAAATCACACTGTCTCACTGCTAGCAAACCCTAACTTCTCTTGGATCCCACCCACAAAGTAATCAGTCCGTGGGTAAACCCTTGTGCCCTTTGTTCCACAAAGCACATGTGTGAAAGGGGCAAAATCTGGTCTTGTTGGATAGTCTCCGTGAATGATTGTTGAACGAGGTGTGAATTCTGGATGTTGTTTGAGTTATTCAAATTTCAGGAAGCAAGAATCATTGATAGAATGGTTGAGAATTGGGTGAGTCTTTATTTCATTCCAATGGCTATTTGGAAGAAATTTATTCAAAGTATGAATAGAACAAAAAATTATAAATTATAACTAAGTTTTTTTTTGCTCCTTCTAAAGAAAATTGTTTTTCAATTTTTGTGCTCTCATTATAAAGAAGACAAGATAATAATATATATATATATATATATATATATATATAAGAAAAAATGATATAGCAACCCAAATTTTTACTAAATTGACCCACATGTGTTAAACCATCATTGTATCCTTTCAACCCCATCCCCATTCTGAACCATTCTCATGTTCCCGACATTCCTGGCCCCACCCCCATCCTTAGCAATGGTTGGGAATGGGGAATGGCCAGAAATAGGGATGGAGGGTTGCAAGGGTGCAATGATGGGGTAAGATGGAGTGGGTCACTTTAGCAATAATTTGAGTCAAATTATCATTATCCTGTATATATATATATATATATATATATAATCATATTTATATGATAACTAATATATATATATAATCATATTTATATGATAACTAATATATGTATATATAAAGTTATTAGTATATTACTTGTAGTTTTTTCCATATGATAGTGGTATATTAATCTTTATTTAATTTCTTGAAAAAGTAGACTTTAAAATAATCAATATTAATAACAGTTATAATAAACTTCTAAAATTTTAAAAAATATTATTTCTGGAGTTTTCGAATTATAAAAAAGAACTACTTAATTTTCAATATTTATGTTTTTAATAAAGATTCAAAATAAACATGTTAAGAACAGATAACATGCTAACAATTAATCGTACATTAACTGTATGTGTTACTGAGTATTCATGTCTTTAATACTTGGCCAACTTTAAAATTGCATTGTATAGGGCACTCCTTCAGAGATGCATTGACGAATTGGGAGAAGTTGGTTAATTTGAAGTTAATATATTGATAATTATAGTCATTGCAAAATTTGCAAATTTTAGCTCCTTTGTGTAGATAGGCATATGATTGAAAATTCTATAACTTTACAAGCTTAAAAGAAAAAAGAAAAAGAAAAAACCTTTGTGGACATACTACCATGGATATAACAGAAGTGTCATAATCGTTTCCTAAATGCTAAATCAAAATAAATGACTAAATAAATAAATAAATGTGAGTTTATTAGCTCTGAATAACTTTATTCTTGAGAAGATTTTATTCAAACATATTTATGAAATGAATAAATATAATGTGATTACTTGTACCAGTACAAGGAATATCAAATTAATCCTTTTTATATTAAATATTAAAAACTATATCAGATTAATATATAATTAATTGTAAAAAAACATTCATTTTGTTTCTCAAGTTGTATAGCTTCTTAAATATTCTTAATTACGTTTCTTATACACATTTTTTTATATACATTAAACTTTAATGTATAATATTCTTCTTGTCCTTCTTCTTCAATCAATTTTATTTACTTTTATTAATATTTTTTTACCTCCTGATTTTGTGAAATTGCTCCTAATATCTTCAAATTTTCTTCAATTTGACACCTCTGATATTTTTATTCTGATTAGATTTTAATTACATACTCTTACATGTTAACTTTAAAATTTGCAACAACAGCATTTCTAACTCAATTCACATAGCATGTTTCTAGTTGCTACATAGAATGCCATACTATATACAAATACTCTTAATTTTGCATAGTATAGATAATTATTTTATTTTATTTTTTACTTTTTTCAAATGTGAAGTTGTGTGTATTGGTTCAAATTTTTATTTAAATACTTGACTATTAATATATAATAAACAACTTTTATCCAAAAATATTTTGAGATTTTACAATATCAAACTAATAAAATTAATTTGGTGGTAAATATATATATATATATATATATATATATATATAATTCTTTAATATAATTTAGTTATGATTTTTTATATGGTTTATATTTTTTAACTTGTAGTGACAATCAATCAATACCACATACTTATTCTACAAGTAGAGTACAAGAATTTCATAAAGACTTCAGTAAAAAAATACCATGCAATTATTTTGGTAGATTGAAAAGTGGCAAGAAATTTACTTGGCAATAATAACATCTAAATCATTATTGTTTTGTTTCACTGGAATCGGAAACAAATATCTATTAAATTTTACATTTCTTCTAATATAATTTGACTGTATTGAGTTTTAATAACCAAAAACGAATTTATCGTTTCTTTTTTAAACACTAATATTTTCAATTTTCTTTCAAACATGGAGACTTTACTTTTGTTTAAAATTTCCATAGATCAATTTATTAATTTAAAATTTTTTTAGATACTTTATAAAATATTGTAAAAATGTAATTTAAAATCCTTATACTTTTAAATCTTCTATTCTTTGTTATTTTATATTTTTATTTTATAAATTTTAAATTATAAATTGGATGACTTAAGTTCTACACATTACTTGGTACTTCACTTACAAATCTAACACATTTAGATTCATGCTTATTTGTAACTTGCATACTTTTATATTGTATATATATATATATATATATATATATATGTATGCATGCATGAATAGACTGGCATTGCTTTCAAAAAGTATTTAACAAAAAATAATTATTATATACATACATATATATATATATATATATATATATAGATTCCAAAATTATAATTATTTATTTCCTTACTTCTTTTTTCTAATAATTTATTGTTTTATTATACATGAGCACTCTTTCTATGACAAAAACAATTGTCTTTGTATGGATTACAAAATATTTTTCAAGCTTAAGATTTTTAATAACTAACAAAAATAATAATTTAAATTCATAGTTGCTAATAACTGAAAATAAAATTTTAAAGCATGTTCCAGTCATTTATATTAACTAAATAAATAACTAAAAATTCTTAAAATAATTATCATAGAGCAATTCTCAAAAAATATATAACCAATCTATTTGTTTCTTCCTATTGTTGATTGCTAATCTTAAAATATCTATATATATATCTATATATATATATATATATGTAATTATTCATTTTTTATTTTTATTATTATTTTTATTATTTTTTAATACTTCTATTTACTAAAAGTGAATCATATAATAGTATTTTAAAAACTATGCTTTATACAATATGGTGTGAGTCACTAAAGTGACTCATTTAAATACTTAATATAAAAAATACACTTATTATGTTTAAAATCACAAATCAATAGAAGTTACAAACAAAGATAGAAAATAGAATATAATCTTTTTTAAATTTCATTGTTTTTATAGCAAAGATTTGCTATTATGTATCTTAGTTTTAATAGATGTTGTTAATAAAAAGTATCAATATTCTTTCCAATATTTGTAAGATTTTTAACTAGCTTTCATGTATATTCACTAATATTATATCTATACCAATGAATAAGATATTCTAATCTATTTTAGATTTGCCTTGAATCAAAGACTTCTTTTATTTCATACTTTTGGGTATTATTCACTTCTATGAGAGGGTAAGGCATTTTTTTGTCTTCCTAGTATATCTATTATCTTATATGGCTTAAGAAGAGACACATGAAATATGAAAGTAATCTTCATAGATTCTATTAGATATAATTGATAAGCAATTGAATAAATCTATTCATATGTAGGAAATAGTCAAAGTTTATTATAATCCAAATTGTTATAAAGATAAATAATCTTGATGTTATAACAAAGTAATTATATATTGTTGCCAACATGGAATTGAGGTTGTTCTTTACGATAAGCATTTGTATTGATCTTTTATCATTCTTGAGTTTTTTCTAGTTGTACCTTCATTGTTGTATATAACTTAGATAAATGATTTGCTAAATCTTCCATTGTAAGTTTATCAACTTTTGAAATATCAAGTTATGAATAATAATTATAATTGGCAAAGAAAGGTATTTATTGCATAAAATAATATATCATATTATTATAAGTAAATTTTTTTAATGATAAAAGATCTTTTTAATCATTTTATTGATATTTTATGGAATACTTCAAATATTGCTTCAAAACTTAATTCATTCAATCTATTTGTTCATCAATTTGAGGATGAAAAATTAAAGATATTTTTATATCTATCTTTAGAATCTTAAAAAGACCTTTCTAAAATCTTAATACAAATTAAGTCCTTTGATTCCATATAATATATTTTGACAATCGATGAAAGCAATAAATATTGTCAAAGAAAAGTTTAGTTATTTTTTTACTTATAATAGATTTTATACATAATATAAAATATAATATCTTGGTGAATCAATCTATTATAATCAATATAGAGTCAAAAGAATATGAAAATAAAAGACTTGTAATAAAGTTTATAGAAACATAAGATTATGATTGGTTTAGATCAATTAATAGCTGAAGAAGTCCATAAAATTGATGACAAGGAGTTTTTAATCTTGAAAAAATGTCACATAATTGTACAAAGTCTTTAACTATCTTCTACATTTGAAGCCACTAAAAATCTCTAGATATTAGCTTCAAAGTCTTATTTTATCCAAAATGTCAAGTTGCTAGAAAGTTATGAAAAGTTTGAAGAATATATAATTATGTTTTATCTTGTAGAATATATAATAGTGCCTCAAAATAAAATAGATTATTTTTTAACTCAAACTTAGAAGAATCACGAGATATAAAAAAATATATATTCTTAATATCATGAACAAGAAAAACAGACAATATACTTAATTGAACTTGCTTGAAAAAAATTTGAGTTAATAGCCAATGTTAATTTCATTGCTTTAAGATGAAAATGCTTTGGTTTTAAGAAAATCATTCTTTGTTAATGAAAAGTTGGATTTTCTTCTTTTGATACAAAATAAAAACATCTAGAAAACACATCTAATAAACCTTGTTATTTTTTGGATCAATATGTGATCTTGAAATCAAATCTTGATAAAGATATGTTCTAATGGGCTTGGCAATGATTCAAAATATGTACCAATATAAAGTGCTTGAGATTTATGTGATTTATATCTACATTGTTTGGATTAGAAGTGTCTTTTAGATAATGACACTATTCTTGAAATAAATCCATAATTCTAAGAAGCTCTTCATTATGGATCTTATTGTTAATTTTGGCTATTAATATTTTCTTGGATTAAAAAGCTAGTAAAAAGAGCTTGTCAATTTCTTCTTTTTGTAATGAAATAACACCTATAATAAAGTTTGATATTTATTTTTATAAAAAATGCATTGAAAAAGTTGATATAATACAAGATTGGTGCAAAAATAGATGGTATCTTTAAGGCTTCAAAAGATACTTCAACTTCTTTGTTCTATTTAAGATTATCTTTACATGTCAAATATATAAAGTAAGTTGCTATTTGAAAAAAGTTCTTGATGAAGATCTGATATTAATTGACAAATTTCAAAAATATTACAAATTTTTAATTTTTTTAGAATATTTTCATCCATGATAGTTTGGACCTTCTTAAGATCTATCATATGGCCATCATTTGAAATGATGTATCCTAAGGAGTAAACTTGAATAGCATGAAATATATAGTTTTCTATTTTGGCATAAATCTTGTATTTTTTATGTTATTGAAAATGCTATTGAATAAAGTTCATACTCTTTTGTGTTCTTGGAATAGATTAAATTCTTGTCTAGATAATAATTGACAAAGTCATCAAGAAACTTATGAAAGACATCATTCATTAGATGCTGAAAAGTAATTGGTGCATTTGTGAGTTCAAAAGGCATGACATTAGCTTGATTCTAAATGCAGTCTTTTATTCATCTCCTTATTTGATGCACACCAAATTGTATGTTTTTTGTAGATTTATTTTTGTATAGAACTTTGCTTGATTGAATTAATCAAGAAGTCTTGAAATCAAATGTAAAGGATACCTATTCTTCATGGTGATCTTATTAAGTCATCAATAATCAACACACATCCGTAATGATTCATCTTTTTTCTTCACAAATAAAATAGTAGCTTATGTTGGAGATTTAAAATGGCATATGAAGTTTTTAGCTAAGTTCTTATAAATGTATTCTTTTAATACAACCAACTTATTATATAATAAGTTGTAGATTGATCCAAATGGTGGTTGAGCTCCTTCTTGAAGTTTAATGGAATAGTCATAAAAACAATGTTCTAGAAGTATATTTGTATTTTTTTTTTCAAAAATGTCTTCATAATCTTAGTATTGGCTTAAAATGCCACTTAAAGACTTTTTTGCATCAAAAATAGATATGATATATATAGGAAAAATTGACCATTTTTTTGTCACATTCATGAAAGCTCTTGTATCTAATAATAAAGATTTAGATATATTAGATTTAGGGATTTTTACTTGATTAGCAAAATCTTAGGCTAAACTTTAAAAAAATAAAAATTATAAGTAATCTAATTTATTTAGGGATTATAATTTTTTAGCCACAATAATCTTAAAATAATTTGATTAAAAATAGATCTAATTATATTAAATATTACTAACCTATTATAACCATTAGTTGTTACATTTAAAAGAATAATTTTATAGGTAATATTTTAAAAAGATAAAAAATAATTATTTATTACTTCTATATTTAGAATTTTTATTTTTTAAATTAAATTTATATCTTGTTTTTAAATAAAGTCTTTCTTTATAAAACAGGTCAAGGCTTTTGAATCTAATAAAACTAAGATTTGTGATTTTTTGGTCCTAAATAAATTTTTATCATAAAGCAAGGTAAAGGATCTAAAGAAAGAATGAGACCTTTATTAGATATTGCATAAGATTCTAGCCGCATAGTCCTTATTATAATTGAAAAAATTGATTTTTTGATATGTTGTCTTCTTTGACAACTATGCTCTTCATTTTGTGATTACATTGTTTCTTTGGACAATGTTAAATAATATGCTTAGATTCTCTATAATATAAATAAAAACCTTCTTGATGACTTCAAATCATTTCTTGTTTAATAAGAGGTTTAAAATATACCATACCCATTTAAATAGGTTTTGGTCTTGATAAATAAACTTAAATGAAGTTCGAGGTTATACACATGTCTTGACTTATATTTCTCCAACCAAATCTTTATTCTTGACATCTTTCAAATATTCAATTATTACATGCAATGGCTTAAGCAATAAATTGCTTCAATAAGTCTGCTCTTGGCATCATCAACAGTAAAACTTTGATGTTATCTTTTAATGCATATCAAAATTTATTGATAAGAGCTTTATCATTTCAATACATATTTTATGTGAGGTTTTAGAATTCAATAGCATATGTAATAGCTAAATGTAATCCTTATCATAAAGATATAAGTTTAATCCTTGCTACTTTTTTTCAATTACTTTTTTCAAATATGGCCATAAAGACTTCTAAAAATGAATTTAAGTGACAGAATAGTTGTGAATTATTTTCCATCAATGGTGTCAATCAAAAAAGACACTTCTAAGTAGAAATGTGTTTATAAATTTGACTTAAGTAAATTTATTGAGGTATTAAGATAAATGCAATCTCAAGTAGATCTTTACTTACTGTAAAAATCCTCAATATTTTGATCTAGTTCCATCAAATATCTCTAGCATATTTATCCTTGTTACTCTCATGTTTGTATGAGCAAGATTCTTCAAACTTAGTTGTAAATTTGATTCATTTGCTTCTTTCAATTGTACAACTTCTTAGCATAGATTTTAGACTTCATTATTGACTTCTTTCGTCAGTGTAGGAATACTACTTCCATGATTAATATTGAAGATCTATGAAATTTCCACCTTAAGAGTGTTAAAAAGCTCGTGAATATTTGTAATAATTACAAATCTATTTTTACTTCTGCCAAGAGTAGAATCCATATTTTTCCTTCTACAGACAATTCAAACAAATCTAAAAGTTAAATTAGAAGAAGATAATCTACAACCTCTAATATCAAATGAAAATTTCTACAAAAAAGATAATCAACTCTCTTTAAGGAAAAGATTAGTATTAGAAAATTAAATATTATTTCAAAGGTCAATAGTCTATAACATTTGAAATACAACAATAAAAGTGAGATAATCCAGTCATTTATAAAAATAGAATAAAAATAAAAAATTAATATTCTTATTAAATTGTTAAGAATATGAATCTTAAAGAACTAAAAAATCAATATATTCTTGTTACTCAAAAAGACTAGAAAAATACTCAATGGTAGTATATTATTAAATTAGAATTTCTATTGCTAAAGATAAAAAGACTCGAAAGCCTTAAAATAAGATTAAATACCAAAAAGACATTGACATGAATGAAGAAGGCTTCACCATTGTTGCTTTAATTAGAAGCTACTTGGCGACATTCTATAAGACCTTTGAAAAATGTCCAACTGGCAAGACATATATCTAACTTGTAAGAGAAGTTTCCTATATGCACAAGTTACTAGCATGTGCAATATGTGGCTAACTTTTGGCCAAGTTTCTAACCTACCAATCAACTACAAATATATCTAGAAACAAACATGTCTATGAAACTTCTAAAAAGCTTTGCCTCAAGATAATATCAAATCTATCTACATTCATCATCTATCTACATAATACAGGTTCAAGGATAGAAATGAAGTAGTAGTGGTTCATGCAACAGCATGGGTGCGGATTCTGCAACATGAGGTTGGAGGTGATTGATCACATGTTGTAGGGAGTTTTAATGAAGCGACGCTTAAGCAGCTTGTAAAACTCTGATAGCAAGAAGAAGACGAACACCGAGACGATCACGATGATCCACTCCCAGGTAATGCCTTCCTGCTTGAAGACTTCCGTGTTGAGCGTGCCGATGTAGATGGTGGGGATGGGCAGAAGAGCACCGATGAACACACTCGCAACCAAAACTTTGTTGGAGAAGAACCGCGAGGCGCCGCCTCCCTCAGCAGTGAGCAAACTGGCACGGAGGTGGCGGCAGTTGTAAGCGTGGAAGAGGATCATCCACGTGAAGGACAGTTGAACTGTGGACCTGGCGCGGAAGATGGTGGAGCATTCTTGTAAGTTGGCGGTGGTGTTGCAGAGAGTGGCGAGGTCGGAGTTTCCGAAGGGGTAGATGACGAGCACCCATGATGCCAGGGCGAGGATGCCTATGAAGGTGCCGAAAATGAAGATGTCCATGATGAGCTCCACAGTGAAAAGTCCTTTGACGTGGGGAGGGACTTGCATCACGGAAGAGGAGGCCGGCTCAATTCCCAGAGCCATGGCAGGCGGTGTTCCCGTGACGAGATTCAGAAAGAGAATCTGCACTGGGGATAGTGGAAAGACGGAAGTGCCCGTCCGATCCTTGAAAGCCAAACCTATCAGTAGCACTATCACTTGTCCGACGTTAGTGCTCAGCAGGTGCAACACGAACTTCTTGATGTTGGAGAAAATCCTCCGCCCTTCGCCGATGGCTTGTACTATGGTTGCGAAGTTGTTGTCTGTGAGCACGATGTCACTGCTTGTCTTGGCCACATCACTACCTGCGCCCATGGCGATTCCCACATCGGCCTTCTTCAAACTGGGCGCGTCGTTCACCCCGTCGCCGGTCATGGCCACGAATTTCTTTCTCCGGTGGAGCGCGTCGATCATTCTCACCTTCGTTGAGGGTGTGCACCGCGCAATTACAAGAGGGAGATCGACCAGAGCATCCACTTGCTCATCAGTCAGTTGGTCAAATTCTGTCGCGGTCATGACAGATGCTGACAAGGGGACGATTTCATTACCATTCGCTATCTCAGACCCATGTGGTTCCTCTATGATTCCCACTTCCTTTGCAATCGACATAGCGGTGGCTTTATGGTCTCCGGTGAGCATGTGAACTGTAATACCGGCGCGGTGACAATTGCGCACAGATTGCTCAGACTCGACCCGAGGAGTGTCTCTGATTCCAACCAAACCAAGGAATGTCAAGCTTTTCTCAGCGTCGTTACGCTCCCACTTTGAAAGGGGCTTGCCGATGGATCTCTCCGATACTTGCCCGTACGCGAGCACTAGAACCCTTAAACCTTGCTTTGCCATCTCCTCCTGTTGCGTTGAGACGAGCTTCAAGAACCCCTCGTCCCCAGAGATGCTATGTATGTCTCCAGTCCGATCCATCACGTTGTCGCAAATACTGAGCACAACTTCAGAACCCTTCGTGAAAATCTCTAAGAAGTTTCCCGACTCAGTCTGGCATACCATGCTCATCCGCTTCGTGTCTGAGCTGAAAGGAAATTCCTCAACGAGTTCCTTGTGTTTACGCAGAATGGGCATACCCATCTCCATTTTATATGCGAACACTTGGAGGGCGATCTCAGTGGGGTCTCCCCACACTTTACCCTCGGATGCCTCGACGATGTTCGCCGTGTTGCACAAGGCACAGCACTCCACCAGCAATCGATAATTCACATCCTCCAGCGCCGCTGATCTAACTACAGCGACACCCGCCGAAGTGGACAAGTCGCCAACAGTCTCGTACCCTTGCCCAGCGACAATGTACTCAGACTCATGTCCCGGCAGCCAAACGTTCGTCACCACCATCTTTCCCTCCGTCAGCGTACCCGTTTTATCCGAGCAGATATTGGTCACTGCTTGAAGCGATTCCAACGCCACCAGTTTCCTCACCAATGCATGCTGCTTGGCCATACGCCGCACGCCTAGCGCTTGTACAATCGTGATGACTGCAATCAGCCCCTCAGGAATGATAGCAATCGAGAGCGCGATGGCGTAAATCACAACCTCAGTACTGAAGTTAAACTTGTTTACAGCAAACACAATCAGCGCAAGCAGCAGCGCAAATGCGAGGAGCATGTAGGCCATCAGATTAAGCTTCCTCTGCATAGGAGTGGACTGCGTCTTCGTCTCGTTGATGGCCTTGGAAATCTTTCCAATCTCGGTAGACATCCCTGTGCTCACCACAATCGCCTTCCCTCTCCCCTTCACCACCGTAGTACTTGAGTATGACATGTTGGTGCGGTCCCCAATCGAGACATCCTTCCCCCCGATCGGCTGCACAGTCTTCAAAGAAGGCACAGCCTCTCCTGTCAGCAACGCCTCGTCGACTTCCAGGTTCAGAACCTCAATCAGACGACAGTCAGCAGGTACAACATCCCCGACCTCGAACGTCAACAAGTCCCCGGGCACCACATCCCTGCTCGAGATTCGGTGATGGCTTCCGTCTCGAATCACCTTCGCCGAGGGTGACGCCATTTTCCGCAATGCATCCATGGTCTTCTCGGCGCGGTATTCTTGCACAAACCCCACGATTGTATTGAACGCAATCACAATTACCAGAACCCCCGCCTCGGCATAATCCTTCACTGCAAAGGATACAACCATAGCGACGACAAGCACGGCCGTCAGGCCGTTCGAGACCTGCCGCAGCAAGATCTTCCATGGGTTCACCCCAGCCTGCCCCTTCAGCTCGTTGTAACCGTGCTGCTTCAGCAGCTCTGCACTCCGCCCATCCGACACGCCCAGGTTTGGATTCGTCCCCAACGCCTTGCTCACGGATTCCACCGACTGCGCATGCCAGTTGTACCCATCCTCGTCCAAATTCTCATGTCGCTTGTCCCCAGAGCCCTCCATCACCTTCGCAACTTCGCAACTTCGGACATGGCCTTCCCTTCCCCAGTCACGACCTCGATGTCGAAACAACCGGTAATACCAAAGGTGTTACTCAACTGTCAACGGAGCACAGGATCGTCGTCGACAAGTACTGCAATGGTACAATGACTTCGTGGGCGGTGGCATTAGAAGCAGGTCGCAAGTGATAACGATGACCAACCACGCGCAACTGATCACTGGGTACGAAATTTCCGCCTTTTGTCTTTTTACTTCAGAAGGAGTTGCATACTGCAAGGCCAATAGTCATCACAGACGCACGACCTTTGAGTATCTTTTGCCAGATAAGCCATTTTCTCTTGTCAAGAGGTGGCCACACTACCTACCACCCAACAGTCTCCACCGCAAACCCACCTGAATGCACGGACTCATAGCTACGTCATGATCCATGTCGACATTTGTGTGAAGTTCTAAGATATCTAATTTCATGTCTTTGTACTGAAGATTCACACAACTGACGCCATTGAACAGAAGTATTAGTATTCTCTAAAAACTTGCGACTCTTACTATTCACCCTGTTAAACCATTCTAAACCATTTACCAGCATCACGAATGAATGTGTAACACATTTTTTCATTTCATGTCTCAAGTCAACTCTTAGCTTCTAGATGTCGATGTTTAAACTTCATAGGATAGAGTATCGCATCCCTTTACTTCTCTCTCGCTCTCTCTTTCTCTCGCCAAAGACACTCACACAAACGTCAGATTCTCAGAATGCAAAAAAAAATGTGAGACCATTTCATAGGGTGAATCAGGATGAATGACGTGGAAGTAATGGCTAAGATTTCCACGTTGCAAAACCCCTCCATGCAAACACGTCGAGATTCTCACCCCCTCGGAGCAGCACGAGCCTTTAGCGAAACACGGGGAGGCGCCTGCTTCACCCCCACTTACTACCATCCTTTTTCCCCGAAGTGGAGCGGATAAACAAACGGTCCAGGACGATTCGAGCCTGGAAGATCCGTGCGGGCGTTTGGACTGTAGTAGTAACTCTTCCATCATGTCGCAGAATTCTTGACGCGGGGAGGCGTCAACTGAGGGAGATGTGTCAGTCGTCGAGCACGAGGACAAGGCCGTCGGTCGAAATTCCGTCCAGGTGCACTTGTAGATCCGTCCCCTAGTAGGATTTATCAGTACGGACGTTGAGTGGCCCCGCATGGCCGAGACCCATCCGCGGTCTTAGGTGGTAAAAGTTCGCCATCGATTTCGTTGCGTGGGTTCTTGGGATGTTTTCGACCTGCCGCCGTGGGACATTGGTTTGGTAATCGTGGAATTTGTGGGTAGGTAGGTAGGAAGGAAAGATTCATGGATGCAGAGGTCCATGTCAAACTTCGAATGACGTGGACGTAGAATGTGAGCAAAGGTTGTTTACGTGCGGTGAAAAGGGATTTGACACTAATGTCTGCTGGTGTACGATTTGGGGGTGTGAAGTAAAGAAAATGTAGGGGTAGAAATTTAATAGAGAATTTGGAAGCTAACATAGTTTATATATATATATATATATATATATATATATGGTTGAAGATAAAGAAGTTAGAACATAATTTGTGAAAAATATTGAATGGAAGAAAATAATGGTGGATATAAGTTATATTGTAAGATGCCTTTATTTTTTTTCTTTACTTAATATATAGTCATTGTTACTTTCTTCAGATCTAATAGAATTATGCATCTTTTGACCGAGAATGTCAATTGTTCTTTTAATCCTTTGGAGTTGTCAAAAATAGATAAATCATAGAAGAATTTATTTTTATAAAAAAGATATAATATCAAAAAATAAATAGTAGATAGACACAGATCTAATAGAATTATGCATCTTTTGACCAAGAATGTTAATTGTTCTTTTAATCCTTTGGAGTTTTCAAAAATAGATAAATCATAGAAGAATTTATTTTTATAAAAAAGATATAATATCAAAAAATAAATAGTAGATAGACACAGATCTAATAGAATTATGCATCTTTTGACCGAGAATGTCAATTGTTCTTTTAATCCTTTGGAGTTTTCAAAAATAGATAAATCATAGAAGAATTTATTTTTATAAAAAAGATATAATATCAAAAAATAAATAGTAGATAGACATAACTTTGAAATTGTTGAACTTATTGGACATGGTTTGTTGGATATTTAGAATGTTATATTAAAGATAATAGAAAAAAGTCAAATATTCAAAATTAATTTAGAATAGGAGTTTATAAAAATGATGGAGAACATTCACAAGAAACATTATTTACATGATCAATTTAAAATTATCAAGTATGGTTTTTACTTTTTTTATTTTTATTTTTTAAAGGTTTTTTCTATTTTAATAAATATTATTTATTATATTATATAATATTAATAAAAAAAATTATTAGTTATTTTGAAAATTTAAAATAAATTATATGATATTATGATATCAATATAATTTTTTATATTATATATATATAGTATTTTTTTACTTTAAATGATATTAAATTATCATACATCTATATTAGTATATTAGCATATATTAGAATTTAAAAGGCGAACATGAGTTTTTAAGATTTTCAATAATCCACTGGTTAGATTGAGTTGAAATTTTGTGCAATAGTACTAGATTTAATTTCAAAAAATCATAAAAATTTTCAAAGCCACTAAATAGTATATTTAAGAAAAATTAGCATTGAAAAATATGCATTAAGATTGAAAAAAAACGCTGGCCAACATTGGAATGGATTTTAAATTTTATCTTCTATTTGGTATGTTTAATCTTTTTTGAATTTTTTATACTTATTACCAACTTAACACTTGAAAAGCATAGAAGTTTTAAGTCAAAATCTATGGTCAAATTATTAATCATTGAGGTTTTAATTTGTTATAGAGTTAATTGATTGTTTATTTAAGATTTAAAATTTAATTAGAATTTGATTAGGATTTTTTAAAATTTTAGGATTTGATTAAAATTTGGTTTAGGATTTAAATTAAAATTTAATTAAGATATTTTTTAAAAAATTATAATTTATTTATATTTATTATTTATAATATTTATTTTTAATTTTAATTTTTAATTTTTTAGTATTTTTTGGAATTTTTATAAAATTCCTTGTATTTTCTTTAAAAATTCTTAAGGATTTTTTAAATATTTTTATATAAATTTTTAAAGATTTTAATTGGATTTGATTAAGTTTTGATTAGAATAATTAAGCTATAATTGGAATTTATTCAAGATTATATAGAATTATTAGAACCTTGTATTGTAATTTCTAATTAATCTTCCACAATCAAGTACTTGGTATATTCTCAATCAAGAATTCATATAATACAATAATGCTTATAAAAATTCAACTTAATCTAATATAAAAATTATATGAAAAAACCAAAATACCACATTAATGTCTATTTGGCTGCTAACTTCAATAGGGATGGAGAAATTGAAGTAGAAAATTTTCTATGTCCAATTGTTAGTTTTTGTTCAAAATTAGTTTTTTTTATGGTCTTTAAAACTTCTTAGTACATATTAGTTTTTATTATACTCCAACTAACAAATCTTTAGATATCACAAAACATATCTTAAACTTATACCTTCTTTATGCATGTCTACTACACTTAATTAATTATATAATTAAGAAATTCTAACTATAAATATTACTTAGAATGCATAAATCAACTAAAAATACTAGCACTAATTTTATTGTTTATAATCCTAATTGCTAATATAAATCCTCTCAAAGTCATTTCAAAACCAAATAAATGAAATTATTTGTACTTGGAATTAATATGGACTTAGTTCGCCAATCCTATATAATTATCTCCAAATACTCTTATATTTTTCTATAGGCAATTTTTTTAGTGGTTGGAGGCCTGATCTTGACCATGACTCACAAACAACCATCTCTTGAATATCAATTCAATCAATCTTAGAATTCTTCTAAAATAATCCTATACTTAGCTTTATTTTAAAATCAATCATATCAACTATTTACTTAATCTATCTTATTTTTATCATTTTATGGTCTTTTAAAAAGTAATAATAGTATTTTTACTATAAAATATAACTTTGAAAGAATTTTTTTGATTAACTTCAAATTATTTAATATTAAGACAAGAAATATAAACTAACAAGATTTTATAAAGCCATGTTTAAATATCTAGAATTCTTATTGAACTAAAATAATATATATATTAGTTATTTTTTTTATTTTTTATTTTTTATATCTTTACCATATAGTTGTGGTACAATACAACAACATAGCATTTGCACATTTTACTTTGTTAGATTTGTTATAAGTGTCATCTATTTTTTGTCCCATTTCAATTTCTATCCATATGCTATCATATTATGTGTTGTCTTGTTTAAGAATGCATTTGACACTTGGTTGTAAAAGATAAACTTGTATTTTGTAACTATTAAAAAAACTAAAAATCCTAGTAAATAAATAAAAAAATTCTAATAAAATCTTAATAATTCTAAGCTTAATCAAATCTTAATTAAATATTTTTTTAAAAAATTAAAAGTCCTAAAAAATCTCTAAAGAAATTATAAAGACATCTTAAATAATTGAAAAAAAAAATCTCTATAAAAACCATAAAGAAATCCTAAGTAAATTCTAAAAAATCTTAATCAAATCTTAAGTAAATTCTAATTATAATCCTAAGAATTCTAATAAAATCCGAAAAAATCTTTAAAAAATCTTAATTAAAACTTAACCAATTATGATCAAACTTTATTGTACTTTTTAAACTTTAATAATTATTCATAAAAATTATTGATCTTAATTTAAAATGTAAAAAAAATTAATCAACTATTTAACAAAAAGGATACAAAATTTTAAAAAAATTAAATTAAAAATTGGAATAAAAAAATCTTAATCTGCTTGAATATGGCTATTTTTTTCAGCTTTGTATCATAGACAAATATATTTATTCTAATAACTATCTAGATAATATGATTAATTAGAAGTTTATAAAAATAGATTAGTTTAATAATATCTTATAGAAAAGTATTATAAAAGCTTTATAAATGTGATTTTATCTTTACATGTATTTATAGATGATTGATAGATTGAACATTTAATCACTAAGTTAGCTATGTATTGCATATGTTAGTAGCTTATAGTATAAGCTAACGATGTGACATACACATGAAAAACTTGCCTTGTAAGTTAAAATACATATGTTATAAATTAGACACTTATTATAGATCTTAAAGAATGTTGCCAAATAGTTCTTAATTAGATAGTATATATATATATATATATATATATAGAGAGAGAGAGAGAGAGAGAGAGAGAGAGAGAGCCTTCTTCACTCTTATCAATTCATTTCTTACTTCTAGTCTAATTTTCAAAGTTAATATCTACTAAAATCAATTAAAATCAATGCTCAAATATTTATATATAAGTTTGTCTTTAATCTTATTTTTCAATTTTCAAAGGTAAAAAATTGATGAAAGTAAATAAACAAGTGAGACTTTTTTCAAAGAAAAATGATAAAATAGAAATTAAGAAGCATATATATTAAGAAAAAAAGTAGAAAAGATAAGAAAACTAAAGATTCTTGAAACGAAGCTAGAAATAAGAAATAAATTCATAAGAATAAAGAAAGCTTCACTCTTGTTTCTACATATATATTATCTATCTAGGAGCTATATGGTTTTATAGGACCTTTGATACATGCTCAATTTCCAAAATATGTGTTTTAACTTACAAGATAAGTTTCCTATATGTATGCTACATAGATAGTTTGTACCCCAAGCTATGAACATATGTGATACATGACTAACTTATTGGCCAAGTTCTTAACCTATCAATCACCTATAGATATGTATAAAGGCGAAATCGCATCTATAAAGCTTTTAGAAAGCTTTTCTATAAGATATTATCAAATTAACCTATGTTTATTTATTTCTATCTATTTATATTTTTATATAATTATTAAAATAAATACATATATTTTTATGATATTATCTTCTTTTTTAGGGACAAGTTCCATAAGGAATAGTGATTAAATACTTAGAAAGTCCAAAATGTGACAAATTATATTTGCCACATATTTTGGCTTTTATTTTCTTCAAAGATAATTAATAAGTCGATTTAGCCATCAATAATGTCTCATTCTATAGTAAAAAGACCATCCTATTATTTGATCATTTTTGAGGCCTTTGTAACTTCTTTCAAACGAAATATTTGTAATACCATTAAAAGTTGTTTCTACCTTTAATAAAATCACCAAACATTGTGAGCTTCTTCCAAGGTTGTAATACCAAACATCTTCTTAAAGATATTCATCTTTATTACATCATCTTAAAGGCTATGAAAATCACAATGTTTTGTCCAATAAGTCAGCAAATAATAGTTTTTGAGTTAAATCTATTGGTTTTTGGTTCTCTTTCTTATAGTTGCTACTAATACAAAGAAATTACAATGAAAGATAGAAGATAGAATATTATCTTTATTGAATATCATTTCTTTTATATAAATATTTAATTAATTCTTCATTTCAATTTTGATGGATGTTGTTGATAAAAAGCTTTGACGTTATCTATTGAATTTGTAAGATTCTTTGTTAATTTCTAAGAATATTTATTAATATTATATCTATATCAATAAATAAGATATTTTAATCTAAATGAGAAATTTGAAAAGATTTTGACTAAATATTTTTAAGAATATGAATTATCATATTGATAAATTTTATATACAAATTTTATAGGATTTGGAGTTTGAATTTTTGTGATATGGAGAAAATAGTGTTGTAGTACTTGTAAATTAGGATTTAAAATAACTACTAGGATTTCTAAAATATCAGATGATTAATAGAAGATTTAGGATTCTTTTTTATGTGATAAAGTTTAAAATAATTTTTATAGTATATAGAAGTTTGAAAAAAATTGAAAAAGGATGAAAAGCCCTTTGCTAGAGAAAAATGTTTAGAAAGAGTTTTGATATAATTTAGGCATTTTATGCAAAGTAAAAGAGTTTTTAGAAGTTAAGACTTTATAAATATATTAAAAATAGAAGAATAAAGCTATGAAAAAATTATGATATAAAGATAGATATTTGTAAGAGGATTATGGATTTTCTTTGAGCTTATGAAAAATCAAACTTATCGACAAAAAATTAGTTATGATTTGGTGTAGCAAAGGATGTTAGGATTTTTCTAGATGCTTTAGAAAGCCTTACGTGTAAAGCTTTTTAAATATAAAAGAATTTTATTAATAAAATATCTTTAAATACTATCATATTTCTTTGGCTTTTATTATAAGAAAATATCACTTATTGGAACTTGTCCAATAAGTAAAAGTTAAACTTTCTACAACTAAATATTTAGTATATATCTAAATAGAAAATTATGCCATATAACACTACTAGATGTAATCAATAAGAAAGTAGATTGATTTGTTCATACATAAAAAGTGATCAAAGTCTATAGTAATTCAACTTGCCATAAGGGCAAATAGTCTTAATATTACGACAAAATAACCATACCTTCTTACCAATATGAAATTGAGATGTTCCCTACAAAATGCATCAACATTGATTTTTTGTTGTTCTTGAAATTCTTTTAGATGTACCTTTATTGTTGTATGTAAGTCATATAAATAATTTGCCAAATCTTCTACCATAACATTATTAATTTTTAAAAAGTCAAAAGTACATCAAGTTATAGATGACTTTTATAATTAATAAAAAAAGATATTTATTGAATAAAACAGTATATCATATTATTACAAGTAGTTTTTGTCAATGACAAAAGACTTGTTCAATTATCTTATTAACAATTGATGGTACATCTCAAATATTGCTTCAAAACTTAATTAATTTGCTTTTTTTGTCCATTAATTTAAAGATAAAAAGCCAATATAGTTTTATACATATTTTTAGAATCTTAAAAAAAATCTTTGAAATCTTGATATAAATTGAGTCTCATAATTTGAATAATCTATAATAGAGATAGATATTATAAAAAAAAAAGCTTAACTATTTTTTTACTTATGATAGATTTTATATATAGTATAAAATAAATAATCTTGTTTAAACAATCTATTATCACAAATATAGAATCATTAGAATCTGAGATTGAAAGGTCTATAATAAAATCTAAAGAAACAAAAGACCATAATTGTTTAGGAATAAGTAATAATAAAAGAAGTTTGTAAGGTTAATAACAAGGAATATTTGATCTTAAGCAAACATCAAATGATTGTTCAACGTCTTTGACTACCTTTTATATATGATGCTACCAAAAATCCCTAAATAGTAGTTCCAAAATCTTACTGTATTCAAAATATCCTGCTACTAGAAAGTCACGACAAGCTTAAAAAATATGTAATTGTCAAGGAGAAGAACTCAATGAAAAAGTAATTCAGATTAGTGAACCTTCACTCAAAGAAAGGTAACAAAATATAAATAAACAAGTATGTATATTAAAAGAAAAATTGGAATGGCTATTGCTAAAAGACAAGAAAACTAGAGACCCTTGGAACTAGACTGGAAGCAAAAAAGGAGTTGACAAGAGTGAAGAAGGCTTCCCTCTTGTCTCTATATATACTATCTAACTAGAGGCTACGTGGCAACGTTCTATAGGACCTCCAATATGTGTTGACTTTGTAGGACATATGCCTTGACTTACAAGGCAAGTTTTTTTGTGTGTGGGTCACATAGTTAGCTTGGTCTTCAAGCTAACAACATGTGTGGCACATGGCCATCTTGTTGATCACATTTCTAATCCAAAAAATCAATTAAAGACACCTATGAAGTCAAAGCAGTATCTATAAAGCTTCTAGGAAGCTTCCATATTAAATACTATAGAATTAATTTACTTTTATTTATTTCTACATATTTGTATATGTAATTATGAGTATGTCTATGAAATTATCTCCCCTTCTAGGGACGAGTTCTACAAGGAGTGGTTATCATATGTTGAAAAAAATCTATGATGCGACAAATTATATTCGCTACATACTCTGATCTTTGTTCTCTTCGAAGATGATTGATAGGGCCTCTCAAGCAACGATAGTGTCCCATACCAAGGCGAAAAGACAACCCAGTTATTTGATCATTGTTGAGGCCGTCATAACTTCCTTCGAATAGAATATTTGGAACACCATCAGGAGTTGTTCCTATCTCTAGTAAAATCACCAAACATCGGGAGTCCCTTCTCAAGTCGTGATATCAAACGCGTTGTATCTCGCCATCTATTCGAGGAAGAACATGTCGTTCTTGAAGATCTTCATCTCAATTGTATCGTCTTGAAGGTTACGACAATCATAATGTCTCGTCTGGTAGGTCAGCAAATGAAGGCTCTTGAGTCGAATCTGCTGGTTATTGATTCTCTATCTCTTGAGCATCACAACTATAAAGAAGCTACAACTAAGGATTGAAAGTAGAATGTTATCTTGCCTAGATATTGTTTCTTTTATAAAGAAGGTTTTTATTTTGATTTTGATGGATGTCGTCGATGAAAAGCCTCTACCGCCTTTGCTGCATTTATAAGATTCTTTACTGGCTCCCATGTGCATTCACTAATATCATATCCATACCAATGGATAAGATATTCCAATTTATTTCGACGTCGCCTTGAATCTAAGACTTCTTCTACTTCAAACTCTTCATTATTGTCCACTTCTATAGGAGGAGGTAGAGATTGTTTTCTTCTTGGTATGTCCACTGTCTTGTATGGTTTAAGAAGAGACACGTGGAATACTAGATGGATTTTCATTGACTCCGATAGATGTAAATGATATAAAAATGGATTGATTTGTGTAAAAAATGGTCCCAGCTTTCGATAGTCCAACTTGTCACAAGGATGAGTGGTCTTGATATTGCGATGGAGTAGCCATACCTTATCACCTAAGTGGAATGGTGGTTGTTCCTTTCGATAGACATCCGCATTGATCCTTTGTTGTTCTTGAGTCTCTTTTAACTGCGCCTTCATCGTTGCATGTAGCTTTGATAAATGAATCACCAAATCTTTCGCAGCAGGATTATCAACTTTTAAAAAGTCAAAAATATCAAGTCATGGATGATAACCATAATTAGCAAAGAAAGGTGTTTGTTTTGTAGAAGAATGTACTGTATTATTATAAGCAAACTCTACTAATGGCAAAAGAGTTGTCCAATCACCTTGTTGGTAGTTGATGGTACATCTTAAATATTGCTCCAAAACTTGATTAACACTCTCCATTTATCCATCAATTTGAGGATGGAATGTCGAAGATAGTTTTATATCCACTTTTAGAATCTTGAAAAGAGTCTGCCAAAATCTTGATATAAATTGACTTTTCCTATCTGATATAATATCCTTGGATAATCCATGATAGCGATAGATATTGTCAAGAAAGAGCTTAGCTGTTTCTTCACCTATGATAGATTTTCTACATGGTACAAAATGTGCCATCTTGGTAAAACAATCTACTATCACGGATATAGAGTCATAAGAACCTGAGATTGGAAGATCGGTGATGAAGTCCATAGAAACAGAAGACCATGGTTGTTTTGAAATAGGTAATGGCTGAAGAAGTCCAAAAGGTTGATGACGAGGAGTTTTTGATCTTGAACAAATATCACATGATTGTACAAAATCTTTGACTGCCTTCTACATTTGAGGCCACCAAAAATCCCCAGATATCAGCTCCAAAGTCTTATTGTATCCAAAATATCTTGTTGCTGGGAAGTGATGACGAGCTTGAAGAATACGTAAACGTACTTTTCCTTCTGGAATATTAAGGTATCCTTTGAAATAGAGTAGGTTGTTTTTGAACTCAAATTTAGAGGGATCATGAGATTTAGAAGAATTATTCTTGATATCAAAAACAAGAGGGTCTGAAGACATATTGAACTTGCTTGATAAAAGTTAAAGCAACAGTCAATGTTGATTTTATTGCTCGAAGATGAAATTTCTCCGACTTCAAAAGAACTATTCTTTGTTGCTCAAAAGCTACATCTCCTTCTTTTGGTGTAAGATAAGAATGTTTAGACAAGGCATCTCTTAATTTTTGTAACACATGACGAACATGAAGTTCATGTTCTTCTAGATTCTTAGAATAGATCAAGATGTCATCTAGATAATAGACCACAAAATCGTCTAAAAACTCTTGAAAAATATCATTTATTAGATGTTGAAAAGCTGCTGGTGCATTTGTAAGTCCAAAAGGTATGACGTTGTATTCAAAATGTCCATACCTAGTTCGAAACGCAGTCTTCTATTCATCTCCTTCTTTGATGCATACTAGATTGTATGCTCCTCAGAGATCTATTTTTGTATAGATCTTAGTTTGATTCAGCTGATGAAGAAGTCCAGATATTAAAGGTAGTGGATACCTGTTTTTGATGGTAAACTTGTTGAGTCCTCGATAATCAACACACATCCACAATGATCTATCTTTTTTCTTCACAAATAGAATTGGAGCTCTTGTCGGAGATTTAGAATGGCGTATGAAATTCTTGACTAGATTTTCTTCAATATACTCCTTGAGTTCAGTCAACTCATTTTGTGATAAACTATAGATTGGTCAGAATGGCAGTTGTGCTTCTTCTTGAAGATCAATTGAGCAATCATAGGGACGATGTTCTTAGAGTGTATCTATATTCTTTTCTTCAAATACATCTTAAATTTCTTGATATTGGCTTGGAATGCCACTTGAAGTCTTTTCACCAGTAAAAACAGGTGTGGCATAAATAATATATGGTGATTCTTTCATAGCAGCATGCAAGAAAGCTTTTGCACCTATAAATACGGGTTTAATTGAACTGGATTTATGACTCTCTACTTGATTAACTACACTGTTAGTTATACTTTTAGAGAAAGTAAGAGTTTGAGAGATCCAATCTATTTGAGGGTTGTATTTTTTCAACCATGATAAACCTAAAATGACTGGATTAGAGGGAGATCTAATGATATTAAATACTACAAAACTATTATGACCATTGATTATTACTTCTATAGGAAAGGTTTCGTGAGTAATATCTCCAGAAGATAATGGACGACCATCTATGACTTCTACATGAACAGGTTTAGTTTTCTTTACTAAAGATATGCTATGTCTTTTAGTAAATTCTTCATCAAAAAAACACGCTGAGGCTCCTGAATCTAACAAGGCAGAGACTTTGTAATGTTTAGGTCCTAAAATAACATTTAATGTAAAACAAGGAGAGGGCTCTGAAGAGAGATTAGGACCTTTACTAGATGTTGTGCAAGGTTCCAGCTGCACGGTCCCTATTATAGCTGGACAAACTCGTTTTTCAACATATTGTCTTCTTTCACAGCCATACTCCTCATTTTGTGGTTGTGTCGTTTCTTTGGACAATGTTGAGCAGTATGTTTTGGTTCTCTACAATATAAATATAATCCTTGACGACGACAAGTCTTTTCTTGCTGAGTAAGAGGTTTGAAACGTATTGCATCATTTTACATATCCTCTACTGCAAATGTATGTATTGAAGAGGTATTGGTGTAACCATTGAATTATAGTAACGTTGAGGTGCACTTGTACGGTTCTCAGATCAAAATTCAAAAAGGCGATTGTCGCACTTCACAGCAAAGTCAATTGCTTGACTCAATGTTTGAGGATTAGGTAAGTTGAGCATTAATTTTTTTACCTCATATTGTAATCTATTGAGAAATTGGCTAATAAGTGCAGCATCATCCCACTTGACATCAGTTGCAAGTTATCAAAATTGTGAAGCATACAACATTATTGATTGATTGCCTTGTAGTAAAATACGGATCTTATTGGTTGCAACACGAATTGCATCATGTTCTCCATACATGGATCGAAACTCCACCATAAAAGCCTCTAGATTATCTAATATTGGATCTCGTCGATCAAGAATAGATGAAAACCATGATAGTGTTGAACCTGAAAGAAGTGTATCAATGAATCTAACTTGCGATCTTGGAGTTGGATAGCTTTGGGGTTGAAGTTCAATCATAAGTTCCATTTGATTGATAAATCCTCAAAATTTAGATTTGGTGCCATCAAACTTCTTGGATAGAGTAATTCTTGATTCTCTAATACTGAAAGGATGTTCTTCCATAGGAAAAAGGACATGATTTAATGCAGGTGTTGAAGCAGTTCCAACCATTTCTATATCTTCACTTCCTGACAATCTTGTTGTTCTTTGTGGTAGTAAATTGAGTTGATGCATCACAAGTATTAACTCCTTCAATTGTTCTTGTATTTGTACCATTACACTTTCCATTTCAAGAAGTTCTGCCTTGATAACACTAAGAAAAGGGAAGATGTCTAATATCGCTCAAGACAAATAGAAA
Organism: Physcomitrium patens; assembly: GCF_059467195.1. Taxonomy (NCBI): domain Eukaryota; kingdom Viridiplantae; phylum Streptophyta; class Bryopsida; order Funariales; family Funariaceae; genus Physcomitrium; species Physcomitrium patens. The sequence continues at coordinate 14,467,502 of NC_143429.1, read as the reverse complement.
AGAGGACTTAAGAACAAAAAAAATACTAAAGACAATATCAATTTAAAAGAGGATAATCCGCAACTTCTAACATGCTTATATCTTATATAAAAAAAAGAGGTAATATACTCTTAATCAAGATTAGACAAAGCTCTGATATTGTAGGTGTAGTCTTGTCAATTTGTCAAGGACAAGAACTCAATGAAAAAGTAATTCAGACCAGTGAGCCTTCACTCAAAGAAAGGTAACAAAATATAAATAAACAAGTATGTATATTAAAAGAGAAACAGGAATGGCTATTGCCAAAAGATAAAAAAACTAGAGACCCTTTGAACTAGATTAGAAGCAAGAAAGGAGTTGACAAGAGTGAAGAAGGCTTCCCTCTTGTCTCTATATATACTATCTAACTAGGGACTACGTTGCAACATTCTATAGGACCTCCAATATGTGTTGACTTTGTAGGACACATCCCTTGACTTACAAGGCAAGTTTTTCTACGTGTGGGCCACATAGTTAGCTTGGTCTTCAAGGTAACAACATGTGTGGCACATGGCCAACTTGTTGACCACGTTTCTAATCCAAAAAGTCAATTAAAGATACCTATGAAGTCAAAACAACATCTATGAAGTTGTTAGGAAGCTTCTATATCAAATACTATAGAATTAACTTACTTTTACTTACTTTTATTTGCTTCTACATATTTGTATATGTAATTATGAGTATGTCCATGACAGTAATTGTGCTTCCCTTTTTGGAGCATATTAACATCTTTCAAAATAGAATAGATTGTTTTTAAGGTTAAATTTGAAAGAACATGAGATTTTGAAGCATTTTCCTTAATATCACAAACTAGAGGATCAAAAGATATATTTTTTTTGATTTTCTTGAAAAAATTTGAATTAATATTTAATATTGATTTCATTGTTCAAAGATAAAATTACTTTGGCTTCAAGAAAATGGTCTATTGTTAATAAATATCTATTTTTTTTTTATATAAGATTAGATTGTCTAAAAAGAGTATGTAATCAATCTTATTATTTTTTTAGTCAATAAGTGATTTTGAATTTAAATCTAGACAACAACATACTTCAACTAGCTTGGTGATGATTTAAAATATGTACTAGTGTGAAATACTTGAGATTCTTAAGATATGTATATATAATTCTTGGATTAGAAGGTCTTTCTAGATAACAATACCATTCTTGAAATAAACCCATAATTGTAAGAAGTTCTTTATTAAAGATCTTATAGTTGATCTTGGATTTTGAAAAATTTCTTAAATATAAAGCTACTCAATGAAGTTTATCATCTATTCCTATTTGTAATAATATAAAATATAAAATAAAGTCCAATGCATCTATGTCTATAAAAAATGGCTTAAAAAAAGTTAATATAATATAAGTTTGATGTAGAAACAAAAACTATCTTTAAAGTTCAAATGTTATTTTTATTTCTTAATTCTACTCAAGTTTGTCTTTACAAGTCAAATGTATAAGTAGAGTTACAACTTAAAAAAAATTCTTGATAAAAATTCAATAATAATTCGTAAATTCTAAAAAATATTAAACATAACTTATTATTTTTGAGATCTTCCAATCTGTTATAGTTTAAGCTTTCTTAAGATCAATCATATGTCCATCATTTGAAATGATATATCTTAAGAAGTTGACTTGAATAATATAAAATATTATCAAAGACATGAATTTCAAAAAAAAAAATCCTCAACACACTCTTGTATCATTGAAAAAAATTAGATGATATAATATTGAACTAGAATGGTTATTCTTAAAAATAAAAACTAGAAGTCTTGAGAGAAGAATTAATACTAAAAAAACATTGATAAGAGTGAAGAAGGCTTCACTTTTGCCTCTATATATACTCTTAATTAAGATCTCCGTGGCAATGTCCTATAGTACCTCTTAAACATGTTGATGTTACAAAATATGTATCTTAATTTGCAAGGTAAGTTTTCTATATATATGCCATATAGTTACCTTGTTCTACAAGCTACCAACATGTGGTTAACTTATTGACCAAGTCTCTAATCTATCAATCAACTATAAATACATGTAAAGTCAAAGCAATATCTATGAAGCTTCTTGAATGCTTCTTTAGAAGATATTATGAAATTAACCTATTTTTATCTATTTTAATCAATTTCTATATAATCATATAAGTATTTACTAAAATATGTATATATATCTATGATATTATCTCTTCTTCTAGAAATGAGTTCCATAAGAAGCGATCATCATGTGTTGATGAAATCCAAGATGTAATGAATTGTATTTGCCACATATTTTGATCTTTATTCTCTTTGAAGATGGTTGATAGGTCCTCTTAGCCATCGATAGCATTCCATACCAAGGCAAGAAGATCACCTTGTTATTTGATTGTTAGTGAGACCTTTATAACTTCTTTCAAATAAAAAATTTGGAACACCATCAAGAGTTGTTTCTATCTCTAATAAAATCATCAAACATTGAGAGTCTTTTCTAAGGTTGTAATACCAAACATGTTATATCTTACCATGTATTCAAGAAAGAATATGTTGTTCTTGAGGATCTTCATCTCAATTACGTCATCTTGAAGGTTGTGACAATTATAATGTCTTGTTTGATAAGTTAGCAAATGAAAGCTCTTGAATTGAATCTACTAGTTGTTGGTTCTTTATCTTCTTAGCATCAAAAATACACAAAAGCTAAAAAGAAGGATAGAAAGTAGAGTCTTATCTTCTTTTGATCTTGTTTCTCTTTATAGCAAAGATTTACTATTCTTCATCTTAATTTTGATACATGTTGTCAATGAAAAGCTTCAACTCTCTTTGCTATATTTGCAAGATTCTTTGCTAACTCCTATGTGCATTCACTAATAACATATCCATACCAATGAATAAAATATTCCAAACTATTTTGGTGCTGTTTTGAATTTAAGACTTCTTCCACTTCAAATTCTTGATTATTATACAATTCTATAAGAAGAGGTGGCATTTGTATTTTTCTCGAGATATTCACTATTTTATATGACTGAAGAAGAGACATGTGAAATACGAGGTCGATCTTCATAGAATCCTATACATACAATCAATAAGCAACATGATTGACTTTTCTACTAATAAAAAAAGGTCCAAGGCTACAATTGAGTAGAAGAATGTATTGAATTATTGTATGCAAACTTTGCCAATAGAAAAAGAATTGTCTAATTATCTTCATGATAGTTGATAATACACCTCAAATATTGTTCCAAAACTTGATTCACCCATTTTGTTTATACATCAGTTTGAGGATAAAAAGTCAAAGAGAGATTTATATCCACCTTTAAAATCTTGAAAAGAATTCTCCAAAATCTTGATGTAAATTGAATCCTCTTATCTGATATACTATCTTTAAGAAATCTGTGATAGCAATAGATATTGTTAAGTGAAAGCCTAGCCATTTTTTCACCAAAAATATATTTTGAACATAGTTTAAAAGGTGCCATCTTGATAAAATGATGTACTACCATAAATAAAAAATCATACAAACTTGAGATGAGAAGATTTGTCATAAAATCTATAGAAACAAAAGACCATAGTTGTTTTGAAATAGATAATGGTTGAAGAAGTCCATAAGATCAATGGCGAGGAGTTTTGAATCTTAAAAAAATATCACATGATTATAAAAAGTCTTTGGCTGCCTTCTACATTTAACGCCGCTAAAAATATTTTAATATTAACTCCAAAGTTTTGTTGTATTCAAAATGTCTGGTTACTAGAAAGCCATGACAAGTTTAAAGAACATGTTGTCATGTTGTGACATGATTATATGGTGAAAATATGACTAAAAATGATTTTTTAATTAATATTCTATTATATTAGTTCAACAAGAATTCAAAATATTTTAATAAGACTTTTATGAAAGTCTCTTAGCCTATTTTCTTGTCTTAATAGCAAGTAGATAAAAGTTAATTAGTATTTTTACCTTCTAGGATATAGAAACTTTTTTATTACCTTAAAAAAATGATAATTTATTAAAATCAGGATAGAAGAGATAAATGGTTGATATGATAGAAACTAAGGTCAAGTTGAAGATAGGATTGGGCTAAAAAATCCTTAGGATAGATTAGATTGATACTCAAGGATTGATTGTTTGTGAGACAGGGTCGAAATCAAATCTCTATTTACTAAAATGACTGCCTCGAGTAAATTAGGATTTCATTCAAAGATCAAAGGTTAGAATTTGAGAGTTAGCTTGAAGTTCTTTCTAAAGGCATAAGGATTTTTTTGGTAAGGTTTTTGAAGATTTGAAAATTATTATTCAAAGTCAAGGTTTACATTAGTGATTTGGATTTTATATAATATAACTAGGACTAGCAATTTTGGCTAGTTTGTGCAATTGGTATAGCATCTATAATTTAAAATTTAAAACTATTTGGGTTATTGGATGTAGTAAGTGTATAAAAAATATTGTAATAATCTAACAGTGTGGTTTAAAGATATGTGGTTTTTAGCACAAGAGGATTTTGGAAGTTGGCAGTTTGGGGTTGGATAGGATTTATGTGATATTTAGAGATCTACTAATTGGATCAAGGTGAAATTTGGCATGGTATTGAAGGACTTAAAGATCAAGCTACATACTAATTTTGAATTAAAGTTAATAAGTAAAGAAGGAGAAATTATTGCTAAGATTTTTGCTTCACTTTTCAAGTTGGTGGCTAAGTAATATCAATGCAATTTTTGGAAGGTTTCTTACAATTTGTAAGTTGGATTGGACTGAAAATTATTTGAGCATATAGAAAACTTATATTGATAATTGTATGAAAATTTTTACATCAAGTGGACAATCAGATTAAAAGTTACAGCTTGTTAAAACTCACTAATTAGGATTGAGGCTTATAAGAAAAATCTAAATTGCTTAAATATGAAAATAAAAAGGTAATTGAGATTTATGTATGATTAATGCTATTAAAAAGAGAGTTTTTTAGTACTTTTGAATTATAATTTGGATTATATTCTTTTCATATGAGTGAAACCTATTAAGATTTCTTGGATATTTATGAAATATAACCTCACTTTCTAGAGCTGAGTGCATGATGCATTTCTAAAGAAGACAATACATAATATGACAATGTAATTTTGTCCCACCTTTTGGAATGTATAACCATCCTTCAAAATATAATAAGTTATTCTTATGTTCAAACTTGGAAGTATCATGAGACTTAAAAGAATTATTTTTGATATTATGAATAAGAAGATAAGATGACATATTTGATTGAATTAGCTTGACAAAGGTTGAATCAACAGTCAATATTGATTTTATTGCTCAAATATAAAAAAAACTATATATATAGTATTTGGCTTCTTTATTTTATTCAAGTTTGTCTTTAAAATTCAAACTTGTAAGTAGAGTTGCAACTTGAAAAAAATCTTGATGAAGTTCCAATAGTAATTGATAAAGCCCAAAAAGCATTGTATGTTTTTTACTGTTTTTAAAATCTTTTAATCCATGATAGTCTAGACCTTCTTAAGATCCATTATTAGTTCTTTGTTGGAAATTATGTATCCTAGGAAGTCAACTTGAATAGTGTCAAATACACACTTTTTTAACTTAACATATAATCTTGCATCTTTAAGTTTTTGTAACATATGATGAACATGAATTTCATACTCTTTTATATTCTTAGAATAGATTAAGATGTTATTCAAATAATGGATGATAAAATCATCAAGAAATTCACAAAAGACATTATTTTTTAGATGTTAAAAAGTATCTTGTACATTTGTAAGTCTAAAAGGTATGACATTATATTCAAAATATCCATACTTGGTTTAAAACATAGTTTTCCATTCATCTCTTTCTTTAATGTATATCAGATTATATGCTCATTGTAGATTTTATTTTTATATAAAATTTTGCTTGATTGAGTTCATCAAGAATTCCTAAAATCAAAGGTAGAAGATATCTATTCTTGATGGTGATTTTGTAGAATTCTCAATAGTCTATACACATCCACAAAGATCTGTCTTTTTTCTTTATAAATAAGATAAGAACCTTAGTTAAAGATTTAGAATGACATATGAAATTTTTAGCCAAATTTTCATCAATGTACTCCTTGAGTGTAGCTAACTTGTTTTGTGATAGGCTATAGATTGGTCTAAATGGTGGTTGAATTTCTTTATGAAGATCAATGGAATAATCATAAATATAATGTTTTAAGTAAATATCTACATTTTTTTTTTTCAAAATTGTATTGGAAATCTTGATACTAGCTAAGAATAATATTTGACGTCTTTTTACCATCAAAAATGAGCATGGAATATATAGCAAAAGATAACTCTTTTTTTATAGCATGCATGAAAGCTTTTACACCTATTAATAAAAATTTGGATATATTAGATTTATATATTTATACTTGACTAAAAGAATTTTGAATTAAACTATAGAAAAATTAAGGTCACAAGAAAACTAATCTATCTAAGGATAATATTTTTTCAATCAAGATAATCCTAAAATAATTAGAATAGATGGAGATCTTATTACATTAAATATTACTATGCTATTATAATATTTAATTTCTACATCTTGAAGAACAGTCTTATGCATAACATCTCCAAAAGATAGTAAATGACCATCTATGACTTTTATATCTACAAGTTTAGTTTTTTTTTACTAAAAATATTTCTTATTTTTTGAAAAAATCTTTTTCTATAAAACAGGTTGAGACTTCTAAATCTAATAAAGCCAAGACTTTGTGATTTTTTGGTCCTAAATAAATTTCTATTATAAAATAAGGAGAGGGATCTAAAGAGAGAATAAGATCTTTATTAGATGTTATACAAGATTTTAACTTTATGGTCCCTATTATTATTAGAAAAATTTATTTTTTTGATACATTGTCTTCTTTGGCAACCATGCTTTTCATTTTATGGTTGCGTTGTTTCTTTGGACAATATTGAATAGTATATTTAGCTTCTTCATAATGTAAGCATAAGCCCTTTTGATGCTGTTGAGTCTTTTGCTGCTCTGTGAGGAGTTTAAAATGTATCATATCAATTTGCATTAGTTCTAGCTTTAATAAATATGTTTCTAAAAATTAGAAAACTATTGTTATTATTCAATTTGTTTCTTCTCAGCCACATCTTTATTCTTGACATCTTTCAAATAATCAATTATTATATTATCATATTATGTATTGTCTTACTTAAGAATGCACTGGGCACTCAATTGTAGAAAGTGAGTTTGTGTTTGACAAACATCCAAAAAACCAAATTGTAAGAAAACCTCCAAAAATTGCACTGATGTCACTCGATCGCCAACTTGAAAAGTGAAGCAAAAATCCTAGGAGTGATTTCTCCTTCTTCAATTATTAACTTTGACTCAAAATTGGTATGCAGCTTGATCTTCAAGTCCTTCAACACCATGCCAAATTTTACTTTGATCTGACTAATAAACCTCCATATATTATACAAATCCTATCCAACCTTAAACTGCCAACTTCTAAAACCCTCTTGTGCTAAAAACCACATATCTCTAAACCACACTATTAGATTATTACAAAATTTTGTATACACTTAGCACACCCAATAATCCAAACGGTTTCAAATTTTGAAATGTAGATTTTACACCAATTGCACGAACTAGCCAAAATTGCTAGTCCTAGTTATATTATATAAAACCCAAATCACCAATATAAACCTTGACTTTGAATAATAATTTTCAAGTCTTTAGAAATCCTATAAAAACCACCCTTATGCCATATGAAAGAACTTGAAGCTAGCACTCAAATTCTAAACTTTGATCTTTGAATGAAACCCTAATTTTCCCTAGGCGGTTATTTTAGTAACTAGAGGTTTGATTTCAACCCTGTCTCACAAAAAGTCGATCCCTGGATATCAATCTAATCTATCCTAAGGATTTTTTAGCCCAATCCTATCATCAACTTGACTCTAGTTTCTACCATATCAACCATTTACCTCTTCTATCCTAATTTTAATAATTTATGGCATTTTTAAGGTAGTAAAAAAAGTTTTTATATCCTAGAAGGTAAAAATACTAACCAACTTTTATCTACTTACTATTAAGACAAGAAAATAGGCTAAGAGGCTTTTATAAAAATCTTATTAAAATATTTTGAATTCTTATTGAACTAATATAATAGAATATTAATTAAAAAATCATTTTAGTCATATTTTTATCATATAATCATATCACAATATGACCTCCATTCCTTCTTAACATGTGCATCTTCTGAAATATGACAAATAAATCATATGCCATAATTGGCATGACACCATCTTTCTATTTTCTTCATGAAATATTTTATTTCTATTTTCATCATCTTCTTCAAAAAAAATTATCTTCTTCAAAAATATTGATATCTTCAACATGATCCTCTATATTGATTTCTCTATCTCGTCTTTTAAAAATCTTCACTTGCTTTGTAGCAATAGGTATCTTCAACCTTGTACCATCTAATTCTCTTAATGAATATGTAGCATTATCATGAACCGTTCCTACTACATATAGTCAAAATCAATATTTTGAAAACTTTTGCAAAGCACTATGTTGATTGTCCAGACTATATCATAAACAATGATTCAATCACCTTCTTCAATTGCTCTAGGCCTCAATCAATGTTTCTTATCAAATCAAGACTTATTTCCTAACCTTGCCTTTTTAAACCTTTCTAATGCTAATTTGATATCTTTCCATCTTTGTTCAAGTTGCCATATTTTAATAGCTAACAATTCCTCCCTTATCAATCCATTTTCTTATAGTAGCATACTCCAAGTTGGCATATGTTCTTCAATTGACATAATAGATTTTTTACCTATCATAAAATCCACTCGTATATATCTGATCATTAAACTATGTGTTGATTGATTAATCCATAATGCATAAGGTAAAAGTCGAGGCCATTCTCTCACTCTTCCATTGCAAGCTTTAAGTAAGGCTTTTACAATCAATGGATGTTCACGTTGTTGTGTTGTAACATGGCTATATGGTGAAAGATGATAATATGGATCTTATTATAGAAGAGCCAAATTAAAAGATAAAATAGAAAAATATGGATAAAAGATAGGGAAGTAGTAAAACTTTTAGTAGTAATACTACCTTTTTAGAAAAGTGACTTCTATTCACTTTGTAGAGCCATAAATAAGGCAAAACAAAGTAGATTGGAAAAATAAATGATATAAGCATCTTTAGAAGGAAGTTAAGAGTAAATTCTAACAAAATTTACTTAAAAAAACTAGATATTGATATCCAAAGAGGGCTAGTTATGAACCAGGGTTGAAATCAGACCATGAGGTACAAAACTAAGTCTCGACGACGAGTCCGGGGTTCTTTTGTAAATCAAAGAATAGGATTTGATAGCAGATTGGATAAGATTCGTATGAGCATTAGTTTTGGATGATTTAAAGTTTTTATGACTTTGTAAGAGCTTTACAATGTCAAGATTATTTTTGGATGACTTGGATTTTGTGAAATAAAATAGGATTATTGTTTCTAGTAATTTCAAGAGTTTTATAACAGAGCTAAAAGTGAAATTTTATAGATTAATGGTCATAGTTATGCTTAATATGTGTTATGAATCTTAGCTTGACCTAATGGTTAAATTGAGGATTATTGAGGTTTAAGTGAGTCAAGGTCTCAAAAAGTAGAATTTTAGGTCTAATGAGGGTTTTTAAGATTTCTTGCAATTTGGAGTTGAATCAGAGTACAATTGTGTCAAAGTATATAAGACTTATTTTTCTATGTATATGAAAATTTTGAGATCAATCGAACAATGAAAAGAAGAGATATTGGCTCTAGAAGATTGGCATCAAGGTTGGAGAAGGAAGCCAGCTAATACCCAAGCACATTTTTGAGGTTATCATGTATTTGATGATTTCGATCTTTTTCAAAAATTTTGTACTTGTTTTCAACTTAGTTTTTAAGAAGTATGTAAAATTTGAATTAAGATCAATGGTTTATTTATTAATTATTGAGGTTTAATTCTATTGTAGAATTATTAAGATTTGGTTAGGATTTGATTTAAGATTGAGGTTTGGTTAGGATTTGATTTAGGATTATGATTTGATTAGAGTTTGGTTTAGGATTTAGGATTAGGATTAGGATTTAGTTAGGATTTAGGATTTGGTTAGAATTTGATTTAAGATTAGGATTTGGTTTAGGATTTAGAGTTTGATTAGGATTTGATTTAAGATTTAGGATTTGATTTAGGATTTAAGATTTGATTAGGATTTGATAAAGATTTGATTTAGGATTTAGGATTTTATTTGAGTTTATTTAGGATTTAAGATTAAGTTAGTTTTTGGCCTAAAGTTTGAATGAAGTCAAATAAGATTTCAATTAGGATTAAATTAAGATTGAATTGAGATGTATTTGAGATATGTTTGTAATCATTCTAATATTTGTGTAAGATTTCTTATTGTTTCTTTGGAATTCCTTTGAGGTTTTTTTAAATTTGATTAAAGCTTGTTTAGCATTGTTAGTATTTTATTAGAATTAGGATATTGTTGTTGTAATTTCTATTCTACCTTCTACAACTAGGTGCCTAGAGCATTCTTAAGTAAGACTTCACGTTGTTGTGTTTTGGTTCGGCTATTATATGAAAATAATATAATTATGTATTTGATATATAATTTAATAAATAATATGGTGAAAGCCGTATTATTAGATTTTAGTTGGTTGTAGAATATAATTTGATTATTACCTTGAAAAGAGGTTGTTTAAAAAGATTACTATAGAATTTGTATAATTTTTTTTTTTTTTTTGATAGTGGCTTTTAAGATTGGTTTTTGTTGATAGTAACTTCTAAATATTTAGAGTCACCTTTGTTAGACATTGGTGACCTTTGGAAACTTATTTTGGTTCTTTTATTTGGTGTTTAGAGCATAAATTATGTAAATCTTATAAGAAAAAGGATTGAAGAAGGATTTTGGTAGCAAAGGGAGTAATTAGGGCACCAATATAGATGAATGGAGATGAATGATGAAAATCTCTATTTCTATTGGTCAAAAATCATGACCAATAGGCTTTGAGGAGGCTTCCTGAGTCCATATTAGAGATTAGGGTTAGTTTTTTGGAGCCATTCAAGCTTTGAAGGCTAGGGTCAGCAAGTTTAGATTTTTGGCTATGATTTGGATGTATATTTTGTATGATTTGGAGTTTATATGAAGGATATATAGGCGCTCAAAGTTAAGATGTTAATTTGGGAGCTATTATCATTTTTTTTGGCATAACGCACGCGTACAAATAGAAATTGAGAATCGGCGACTATGACTAGAGAGAGCACTTTTGTGGCTACACTTTTTGCATATTGCTTGCTGGATTCAAAGTTGAAATGAAGGAGTTATTGGATTTTGAAGTCAATGCATGCAATCTATAAGTAGTAAGTGACCCGATTTACTAGTGGTTGTGTCTTGAGCTATATCTTGAGCAATTTGACAAGGTTTAGGCTCAAAATTTTAGGAAATGTATAAATTCATGTTAGTAAACTTTGTACATAAGTTTTATGACATTTAAGTATTGGATTCTTGAGATATTAAGAAAGAAATTCTTAGTTTCTTGTAAATTAGGGTTTAGAGCGTCTACTAGGATTTCTCAGATGCCACAAGATTGGAAGTGAATTTCTGGTTGTTGTTTGTTTGTTTGTTTGTTTGTTTGTTTGTTTGTTTTTTTTTTTTTTTTTTTTTTTTTTTTTTTTTTTCATTAAAAGTTAAAGATGAATTCTACCAATCCTATAAATTTGAGATAAATTGAATGGCTAGATCAAGAGTTATGAATTTCTAAAGTTTGGGACAAGAAAATCCTTCGCGAAAAAATTATGTTTTGAAAGGATTTTGTTATATTTTGAGTTTTATGCAAAATAAATGAATTTTGGAAGTCTAAGACAAGATTCATATAAAGGTTTAAGCTAAACTCTCTACAGTTAGATACCCAGTGTATTTTTAGATAGCAAATCACGCCAAACGATAATGTATTATAATAAAATTCACTCTTTGCAGTCTCTTCTAGATTATAAGTAGTAATCAATGATAATTCAATCTCATATCTCTTAAAAAATTCACGAGCTTCATGTGCATCTAATTCTATATGATCTACAGTAATCTTTCTTAGACATCTACAGTGACAAATAACATCTTCAAGTAAAAACCTGTAAATTCCCTCTATAGACTTTGTTCTTAGTGCCCTGTCCTCTACTTGGTTTGATAAATCTTCACAAGCCAAAACTAAATATCTCATTTGCTATAGTCCTATCAGCATAATAATCAAATCCACAACCTATTTAAAAAGAATAGCTAAAAGATATGTCAGATGTAATCCATCTCAATGTTGTATATTTGAATGCATTTGATAGGTTATACAAGATTCTACAAACAAAGTTACATCTCGATACATATTCTTCTATCAATATTGTTCCTTCAATTTAGCAAAAGTAGTCCAAATTCCTCTATGTCCCCCTCATAGACTCTCATGAAACTCCTTGAGTAGTCTTTGTTGATCTTCTTTGGTACCTACTACTCGTCTTGGCATTCCAATTCTTTTCTTTGGTCTCTTCCATAAGAACCCTTCTTAAAGTAAAAATCCATAAGAACCCTTCTTAAAGCAAAAATCTATAAGCTTTTTTTCTTATTTGATTAATTTTTTTTATTGACCAATTTTCTTATTTAGTCAAGGTATTCAAATAAAGATCAATTTCTAATAAATCTCTTTTATAAAGCTTTTCAAAAAACATCTTGTCTTCCTTATTAAGATTTGATACTGAATAGAATTTTTTTCCAACATCATCAATATCTTCAACCATCTTGTCTTTTCTTTCATATATTACTTGAGATAACATATTTGCTACCGGATTGTTTATCTTGCAACATGTCTAAATTCCGGATTTAACGATTTGATATAAGTAATCCATCTCAACATCACAATATCTGGTGTTGTGCAATTGGTAATCATTCTAAGTAAAGACAAAAAATCCATTTCAATTACCACCATAGCTCCAATTAAATAATCTTTTTTAGCTTTCATAGGTAAAATAACTCTCTATAGTTAACTTTTCACATATGAATATGCATATTAATAAGTAATTAAAACCTTAGCTCTAAATTATATTATAAATCTATATCCAATTAAATCATTGTGACCTACAGTCCATCTAATGGCAATCAAACTAGTATCCACTGTAAGAATCATTGATCTATTGGACTTATAATCAACTTTTCTCAATACTAGAGGCGATGATAATAATTTCTTCAATCTTTGTACTACTTTAATATGCTTTTTTTTCGAATTAAATTGATAGTCCTTGCATAACAGTTCATATAATAGATCCGCTATGTAAGCATAATGAAGAATCTAAATACGATAAAATACATATGTACCTAAAAACCTGCGAACCTATGTTAAAGAACTACAATCCTCTTTCATTCTTTCAATCACATCAACCTTCGTTGGATCTAGTTTTCTTCTATAAAATCTACATAAATGTCCAACAATCACAACCTCTTATAGTCCAAATGTAGATTTTATACCTAATAATATAAGATGAACTTCTCCAAGCCGAGTCAATATTTTTTATTACAATCTTGTATATGATCAACAACAGACTTGTGACATCCTGTCTTATCTATAGTTTTATTTTTCTCTTCTTTTTTGCACCCATTTATAGGAACATCATCTAGAAAAGGCATAGTCTTCTCAAAATTAAAATCTCTCAATACTTTATTCATCTCGTTTATCATATGTGCAATTGAGTTGGTTTTGCCTTGAGGAAGAATATACATTCTAAGTAATTTAAGTGGTATTCTCATTGTTGTCATATCTCTACTTCCTTCTATAAGTTGAAATTGATCATAGCTCGAATACAAATCACCCATTGAATAGATCACCCTTTCTATAATTGCCTTAGTAAATTCATTTTTTATAGTCCCAATTCATGCATTTTCAATAGTTACCACATTCATTGGTTGCATATCTTAAATAAAATGTAATGATCCATTTTTCTTAGGCACTGCAAACTATCGACTAGAATATGGTGCAAAAGAGGGCTCCAAAATCTTCATCTTCATCTTTTCTTTTAATAATTCTACCAAGCTTGGTAAATATATCCTTGGTACTGGAATTGGCTTTAGATTTTAAGGTACATGTGGTACAGTGAAAATAACCATAGGCGTTACAATGTTTCGATCCTTACATCCAATTTTGTAAGATTCAAAGGCAAATGATCTATCTTATGTTTCCAACATCTCTTTGAAGCAAATAATTTCCTCTGGTAATAAAGAACCATCAGAACCAATCTTCAATTCTTCAAAAGTCTCTTTAGTAAACTTGTGACTAATATTCCTTGGATCCTTCAAGCTCCTTTCTCTCGATGCTTCTCCCATTTGTTCTTTAGAATCTTATGGCAAAGGTCCAATTACTGATTTAACCTTCTTATCTACTGTCTTATATTTTATCTTACCTATAACCTCTCATGTTTGAAAAGATTCAATCATATCATAAACTTCTCTTGAATGAATTATTATAACTTTATCATTATTACTTAATCCAATAGATGCAATCAATTCCAAAAGATCATTTAGTCTATTTTTTTTATAAATATTAATAATCTTTTCATTATCTTTTAATATTTCTAATCTATACAATTCTTTTTCAATAGTACTAGATTTTTTTCTTTTCATTTTTTTAAGTCATCAATCTACTTATATATATTACTTCCATTTTCAAAAATATGAATAAATCCTCCATTAAAAGTACCTACATCTTACAAGAATACTTCTCCTTTTGTATCTCTATAATCTCGCTTTTTAGTAGTACCTTCAAAAAATCCTTGAATTCTTCAATAACCCTTGGCAGTGGATTTTCTTTCAATTTGTCTTAATTCCGTTCATGATTTAGAAGCACAATTAAAAACTGTACTACCCTCCTTCCATCTTCATTACAAATTTGTCCATAAGCTAAACCATCATCAAGTACCTTTGTTTCCATCCGAGTTACAATAATATATGGTTGTCCCAAAATAAAAGGATAAGATGTTGCATCTTGAATAAAAATATTTTGCTCCATTGCAACATCACCAATTCAAATTTTCACATTTGGATAAGCACCATATAACTTCTCTCATATATTATTAGCTGCCTATATTACCCATTCATGCTTTCTATCAATTGGTTATTTTTGCTTCATATAAAGATCCTTAGACATAAGGTTTATCTTTGAATCATAGTCAATCAAAGCAACAACTAGCTCATCCATATCTCTAATCTTTATTAATGCCTTTGTAGTTGCTTTAGTCCAATACTTCCAAGTATAATGACTTAAAACCTCTCTATCTTTATTACCTTGATCACCAAAATATTTTCTTTCATTACGACTCCTCTCTTCACTTACTGATTGTTTGTAATAATTATGAAATATATCTTCTTTATCTTCACATATGTGCACATTAATAGCATGATTTAATCCAACTTCTCTCATTAATTATATCTTTCATTTAATATTGTCAATAATGACATTATGGAATTCTTTTTTGGCAATTCCTAAAATTTCTTTCAATGTAAACTCAATCTTAGTATTGAGCACATGTTCTTCAAGCACTTCCTTTAAATCTGTTGCTACTTCAATATTAGAGAGTAGTTTATAAGTTGTCAATTTACCTTTATCTTTTATTTTTTTTACTTTTTCTTCCAATATTGTTGAAGTATTTTTTGTGGGCAATTCTTGTGAAGCCACTGCACGAATCTTATCTCCTCAAGTTTGCCTCTTAAAAGAATTTCTTTCTTTTATATCATCAAAATTTTCTCTCTTCTTTTCTTCCATTAAAACTTCATGTTGGCTTTTATCAATATATGTATGTATTGACAAAGCTTCTACAGGATCCACCCAATCTGTAGCACTACAAATTGTTGTAGCAGTTTTCAATAAAGCTTCCTATAGCATCATCTCTTTTTGCATTATAGAAATGGCCGAAGATCAAAGTCCACTTAATTAAAAATTTCCAACAAAAAAATTTCTGCCATCATTATCCACTCTAGTTCCATAATTTGTAGCTTCTATTGCTGAAATTCCATCTATTGCCAAATAATCTTTAACCAATACTTTCATGCCTCTTTTATCAAAGTTGGTCTGGAAAAGATCACCAGTATCTTTCAATGCAACTTTTCCATCTTTCCAATAAACAATGCCTTGTTGTACCATCTCATCAAATTTACCACAATCTTTTTGAGAATGAGAATCATCATCACACCAAATACATCTTTGTATATATTCTTCTTTAAAAGTAGCCTTTGAACTTATTGTAGAAGTCTTCTCTTCAAGCCTTGCAAGTCTAATTTGAAGATCTCACATCCTTCATACAATTTCTTTAAGTTTCATATCTTCTTTCTTTGGTGTAGCCAATGGAGGTTGGACAATAGGCATAGTCAATCATGTAGTAGGCATTGGAATTTTTGGTACTTGTACTACTCTTTGAGTACCAATCCTATCCTTTCTTCTTTCTTTTTTTGTAAGTAATCCAATAACATATTCAACAATCCTCCACTTTGTTGTCAATCCTTCATCTTCTTTCTTGTCTTTAAGAAGAACCTCTAACTTCTCTTATATTTTTTCATCAGTAGCTTGAAGAAAATATTCAACTTTTTTTGGTCTCAATGTTAACTTTTCCATTTTTGATAATTGAAAAAATTATCTTTCAAATTCTCTTAATAATTCTGTAGCTTGTAAATTTTTATTAGGTTATTCAATCCATTTCAAGAATGATTTCTTGGTAACTTGATCAGTATCTTCCAAAAAATATTCATCTTTCAATATATATGAAAGTACCTCCCATGAACTTCCAAATTACTCCATAATAGATATTATATGCTCTCTTATCTTTGATACTGTAGCAAGCTCAAATAATTGAATCATCTCCTTCTCAGAAACGTGATTCAATTCTATTTCCTATACATAACATCTTAAATATTTAAAAATATTCCTATCATCAAGTTGGTCAACCTTATTAACCATTACTTGCAATGCTTTGATTGCCAAAGCCTCTTTGTGATCATTACCTTGTTATTGTTGCATAAATGATGTAAATACTTGAAAATTTTTTGAAGGTTTTAGATTGAAGTACATACTTTATTCATCAATAGAAATCCCACTTGAAGGTGCACTTGAAGATCTACTTGAAGCTCCACCCAAAGTTCCATTATAAAGTTCAAATTAAACCTTCTTACCTTCTTGTGCCATCAATTCCAAATAACCACAAATATAATCTAATACCTTCCACTCCAAACTTTCACATAAGATTCACCACTTATGTCGTATTATGTGTTGTCTTGCTTGAAAATGCACCGAGCACCTAATTGTAGGAAGTGAGGTTGTGTTTCACAAACATCCAAAAAACCAGATTGTGAAAAAACCTTCAAAAATTGCACTGATGTCACTCGGTCGCCAACTTAAAAAGTGAAGCAAAAATTCTAATAGTGATTTCTCCTTCTATAACCGTTAATTTTGATTCAAAATTGGTATGCAACTTGATCTTCAAGTTCTTCAACACTATACCAAATTTCACCTTAATCCGACTAATAGATCTTCAGATATCACTCAAGTCCTATCAAATTCCAAATTGGCAACTTCCAAAACCTTCTTGTACTAAAAACCAGATACCTCTAAACTATGCCATTAGATTATCACAAAATTTTGTATACACTTAATACACCCAATAATCCAAACAGTTTCAAATTTTGAACTGTAGATGTTATACTAATTGTACGAACTAGCCAAAATTATTAGTCCTAATTATATTATATAAAATCCAAATCACTAATACAAACCCTAATTTTGAACAATAATTTCTAAGTCTTTAGAAATCCTACAAAAACCACCTTTATGCTTCATGAAAGAACTTGAAGCTAGCTCTCAAATCCTAAACATTGATCTTTAAATGAAATTCTAATTTGCCTTGGGCGGTCGTTTTAGTGACCAAAGGTTTGATTTCAACCCTGTCTCACAAAAGGTCGACCTTCGGATATCCATCTAATCTATCATAAGGATTTTTTAGTCCAATCCTACCATCAACTTAATCATAGTTTCTACCATATCAACCATTTATCTCTTCTATCTTGATTTTAATAATTTATGGCTTTTTTAAGGTAGTAAAAAAGTTTCTATATCCTAGAAGGTAAAAATACTAACTAACTTTTATCTACTTGCTATTAAGACAAGAAAATAGGCTAAGAGGCTTTTATAAAAGTCTTATTAAAATATTTTGAATTCTTGTTGAACTAATATAATAGAATATTAATTAAAAAATCATTTTTAGTCATATTTTTACCATATAATCATGTTACAATATGACAGCATATAATGGCTTAAGTAATAAATTGTTGGAAAGATTTTACCTTTGATATTATCAATAATAAATCTTTGATCTTATTCTTCAATTCGTATCAAAATTGATTAATAAGGGCTTTGTCATTTTAGTCCATATTGCAGGCAAGGTTTTGGAATTTAGTAGAAAATATAGTACTTGACTATGATTATTACCATAAAGATAAGAGTTTAATGTTTGATACTCTTTCTTGATTATTTTTTCCAAATGTGGCCATAAATACTTCTAAGAATGAATTCAAATTATAAAAGAAAGATTATTCTTTTTCTATTAAAAGTATAAACTAAGAGAAAGTACTTCTAGATAGAAGTATAGCTATAAATTTGAATTAAATAAATCCATTGGAATATTTGAAGTAATACAATCATAAATAGAGCTTGACTTATTATAGAAATCCTCAAAATTTTGATCTTGTTCTAACAAACTTCTTTGACATACTAATCCTTATCCTTGTCATACTTGTATAAGCAAAATTTCATGGATTTGGTTGTAAGATTGATCTACTTGCTTTCTTCAATTGCACAACTTCTTATTGCAAACTCTAAACTTCTTCCATAGGCATAGAAATAATACCTTAATGATTCTTATTAGAAATATGTTAGATTTCTAATCTTAAAGTACTAATAAGCTCATAAAGATTTATAATAGTTATAAGTTTATTCTCACTTCTGTTAATAGTAGCATCCATAATCTTTCCTTCTATAGATAATTTAAATAAGTTTAAAAAGTTAAATTAGTGGAAGTTAATTTTTAACCTCTAATATTAAATGAAAATTTCTACAAAGAGAGATAATCTAATTTTTTTAAGAAAAAGATTAGTATTAAAAAATAAGATTATTTATTTAAAGATAGATAGTTTGTAATCTTCAAAATATAACAATAGAAGTAGAATAATCCACTCTCTTCTAAAATAAGATAAAAACAATAAATTAAGACTCTTATTAAACTAACAAGGATATAAATCTTGAAGAAAGATATCCTCAGTACACTCTTGTATCACTGAAAAGAACTAAAAAGTCACTCAAAGATGATATAATATTGAACTAGAATGACTATTGTTGAAAATAAAAAGATTAACTTATTAATAAAGTTAAGAAGGCTTTACTCTTTTGTCCATATATACTCTTAAGTAGGAACTACATAACAATGTCCTATAAGACTTCTAAAAGTTGTTGACTTTGTAAGATATGTATCTTAACTTGCAAGGAAAGTTTTTTATATGTGCACCACATAGTTAGCTTATTCCACAAGCTATCAATATGTACTTAATTTTTTGACCAAGTTTCTAACCTATCAATCAACTAAAAATATATGTAAAGTCAAAGTAATATCTACAAAGCTTTTAGGAAGTTTGTCTTAAAGGTATTAAGAAATTAACTTTTTTTTTATTTACTTTTACTTATCTCTATCTAATTATATAGGTATTTATTAAAATATGTATGTATATCTATGAAAAATATATACTTTTTTAACCTATCATAGAATTTTCTATCTTTTAATTTTTTTAATAAGCAAAAAATTATAAAATTTATATTTTTTTATATTCTTAAAATATATTATGATGGTCTTTAGTTAATAGATAATAAAATTATCTAAAAACTTTCAAAAGATATTATTTATTTAATATTGAAAAGCTAAAGGTGCATTTGTAAGTCCAAAAGGTATGACATTGTATTCAAAATGTTCATACTTGATTCAAAACATAGTCTTTTATTCATCTCCTTCTTTGATGCATACTAAATTATATACTCTCCATAGGTCTATTTTTGTATAAATCTTAATTTAGTTTAATTATTCAAGAAGTCTAAATATCAAAGATAGATGGTATCTATTCTTGATGGTGATCTTATTAAGTTCTAATAATATATATACATCCATAATAATCTATTTTTTTTTCATAAATAAGATAAGATGTTATGTTATAGATTTTGAATAGCATGTAAAATTCTTGGTCAGGTTTTCTTTAATATTCTTCTTCAGTTCAGTTAACTTATTTTGTGATAAATTGTAGATTGATCTAAATGACAATTGAGCTTTCTATTAAAGATGAATTGAGAAAATTTAGAAATGATGTTCTAAAAGAGTCTTTACATTTTTTTTTTCAAATATATCTTGATAATCTTAATATTGGCTTGAAATACCACTGAAAGTCTTTCTACCATTAAAAATAAGTGAGGCATAAATAACATAAGCTGATTTTTTGTTTTTTTTGCAACATAAAAGAAAGCTCTTACATCTATAAATGCAAATTCAGATGCACTAGATTTATGACTTTCTACTTGATTAATAATACTCTTAGTTATATTTTCAAAAAATTCAAGATTATGAGAATTCTATTCTATTCAAGGATTATATTTTTTTAGCAATAATAAATCTAAAATTAATAGATTAAAATAAGATTTAATAATATTAAATATTATAAAATTACTATTTTTATTAGTTGTTACTTCTATAAGAAAGATTTTATGAATAATATTTCTAAAAGACAACAAACAACTATCTATGACTTCTATATGAATAAGTTTAATTTTCTTCAATAAAGGCATGTTATGTCTTTTAACAAATTTTTTATTTAAAAAATAAGTTGAGGATTTTGAATCTAATAAGAAAAATATTTTGTAATATTTAGTTCTTAAACTAACATCTATCATAAAGCAAGGAAAGAATTTCAAAGAGGAATTGAAATCTTTACTAGATGTTGCACAAGATTCTAATTGCACGATTCCTATTATAGTTAAAAAAAACTTATTTTTTGACATATTATCTTCTTTCATAATTATATTCTTCATTTTAAAGTTGCATTACTCCTTTCAATAATATTGAGAAATATGCTTAGGTTCTCAACTTGTTTAAGCATAATTAAGTATAATCTACAAGTTGAGAATAAGCATAATCTTTTTTAACAATGAAAAGTTTTTTTTTGCTTTGTAAGAGGTTTGAAACATACTACATTAATTTGCATACTTTTTACATTTGAATGTATATATTGAAAAATATTGAAGTCTATTTGTCCAACTCTTAGATCAAAATTTAAAAAGTTGATTGTTAAATTTCATAGAAAAATCAATTCCTTGATTCAATATTTGAAAGTCTAATAAATTAAAAATTAATTTCTTTACCTCATATTATAATTTGTAAAAAAATTGGTTAACAATTACAACATCATATCAATTGCAAGTTATCAAAATTAAAAGTTATCAAAATTCAATAAAATATATATATATATATATATATATATCTAAAAATCAGGAAAGAAATAAAATAAAATAAAAACAAAGAAAATAAATATTAAATTAACAATGATAATAAATTAAAAATAAATAATAATAATAATATTAAAATAAAATAATTATTTAATTAATTAAAAAAATTAAACTTAATTAATATTTTAAATTTATTTTAAATTTTATTTTAATCCATGTTTTTACTTTTACTTTCATTTTTTTCTTTTACTTTTCTTTTTATTTTGTTTATATTATTTTTTTCTTATTTTTATTTATTAATATTATTTTTTCTATTACATGCATGATAAGTTTTATGTAGTGAAATAAATTCAATATATTTCTTTATTTTCTTATTAATTTATTTATTATGTAATATTATTATTTCTAATCTTAAATAATATATGATTAATTTCTTATTAGTATTAGCATTACTTGGTAGTTTTCTTAAGTTAATTGTCAGTTCCAAAAGCATAAGAGATAGACCTCGTCTTTAAGGTTGCATTACTTCCCATCCTTGTAATTTTTCTTATTGAAGATATTTCTTTAGTAGTAGGAGGATTTAATCACCTCTTCTATCCCTCATACCATTTCTTTTCATCTTTGTAAATTTTTAGTTGAGGGCTTTTCTTTAGAAGTAGGAAGATTTAATTACTCCCTCTACTCCTTGTATCCCTTCTATTCACAAAAGTAGTGCAGAAAGAGCTTAAGAACAATTCAAGAGAATTTTTCAGCAACAAAAGAAGAAAATAATTTAAGAAGAAAGAATTAGATAGAGAGGTAGATAGAAGAATCTTGGGAAAAAAAGAACAAAAAAAATAAGAAAGGAGACATAAAAAGATCCACAATTGAAGTCATAATTTAAGGTGAGTATCTTTTCAATAAAATTCATTTAGTTTTAAATTTATTTTACAAACACAGATTGTGGTTTGAGGAGAAGGAGCATGAGAAGAAAAGAAAAAAGTATCAATAGCTTCCAAATAAGTAAGTCCTTGAATCTTATCAATTATTTCTTTTTTTTAAAATTTTAAAAAATTACTTGAATATAAAGAGTCGAAGTTAGAAATTAGAGGGTAGAATCTAAAAGAAAGATACAAAAAGAGGTAACCTTCTAAACATTTTTATAGATTTTATTTTTCTTTAGGATTAATAGAGCCTTAAAATCTTTTTTTTTTCCAATTCAAAAATATTTTTTTAAAAATCAATTAGTTCAAATTGAATAAAAAGAAGTCCACATTGGAGTTCTTTAACACATGTCGGGTTGATAAGAGATGCAAGTAGGTGAGTCTTTCTTCAACATGGTATAATTATCTTGCAAAGAAAATATTTTGTCTAATAAATAAGTATTGTTAATTACTATAGTAGGTAATTTTCTAATTTTCTTGTTGTAAAAAGACAAGAAATAGGAAATCTTGGACTTCTTGCCATCTTGGTATAGAATTTTTTTTCACATTTAAGATTGCTTAGGATCACTCTTATATATGGTAGTTCTATATAACAATTAAAATTAGAAATAGTCTTTCTTGGAATGATATTCAAATAAGCATTCTTCCTTTAATTATTCATATTTTTTTTTCCTTCCTTGTTAGAAGGTACTTAAGTGTGTTATAAGTAGAAGAGCCAAACATTTAAATTGGGTAGATTAAAAAGTGTGCTAAATTGAACAGTATCGAGGTAGAGAGAATTTGCCTCAAGAAAGTGTTGGACTTCTGGCTGCCACTAAATGCTCAATCAAGTCTAAGATATAAAGTACCAAGTTTATATATATAATATATTTCTTTTTAGGGCAATTAAATTAATATATAAGCCCAAGTACCAAGAAAAAATCCAAATATATAATAAAGTATCTTAAAACCTTATATATCCTTATGAGAAATGTTTCCTGAATTTCAACAGCTCATATGTCACGATCGGACCCTCCGAAAAATCTTAAATTTTATATGAAGTACTAATATATTTTTAAAAACTATTACAAAAAAATTCAACTACAAATCCATTACGGATCTTGAGATATCACCAAAATCCTAACAATAGCTTTAAACCCTAACTTACATACACTTGCGTGCTATTTTCTTCATATATCACAAAATAAGTAGTCAAATACTATGAAACTTTGACCTATAGCTTTTTAACTTAATAACACAGACTTATAGAAATTTTGAGCTAGAAATTCGACCAGAAACTCAAGATATGGCTCCAACCATTACTATCAACAAAATGACTCACTTATTGCCTTTGAATTACATGTGCTATCTTCAATGCCCTATAACTCCTTCATCTAAACTTGGAATTCATCAAATAGTATATGTAAAATATAGCCAAGAAAGTTTTCTCTCCAATTCTAGTTGCTGATCTTTTATTTCTCTCCGTACACATATGTTATGCTTCAAAGAGTGACAATAAATACAAATTTGATACCTCAACTTTGAATACCTATATCTCCTTCACAAAAACTCGAAATCATACAAACTCTTCATCCAAATTATATTCAAAATCTTGAACTTGCTGACTTTAGCCTCCAAAACTCGAATGACCTCGAAAGAGATACCCTAATTTCTAATAAGGCCTTGGGCAGTCTCCTTGAAGCCCATTGGGTATGACATTTGACCAATAGGGATGAAGGTCTTCACCCCTTGCCTTCATCCAACCATACCTTGCTTTCATCCTTCCCAATAAGCCTCCTAATAGTTTAGAATTTCATCTTTAAACTCCAACCTTCTCTTCAGCTTTATACTAAATATCTAAATCCTATATAATATAATCACTATAATCAAAATAGATAAATCTTCAAATAAATTTTCTTATATCAATTCTCTTTAAATTTATTTAATAACAAATCTAATCTACATCAAGACTTACAAACATATTATGTGTCTTAATTAATTTTTACATACTATAAGTAATTACAGTATGACAATGATATGTTTATAGTTGTATAGATGTATTGTTCTACTAGATCTAAAAAATCCAACTTATCTTCAATCATAGAGAATCTAGAACTTATTGGCAAAAAAACAAATCAAAGCTCAAACAAGTAGAGATTGAAGGATTGAACAAGTAATCTCATCCTCCAACATCAAAAGATATTTTTGTTTAAAATCCATTTTAATTAAATTTAGACCAAGGAGTAGCAAAAAAAGAATTAGATCTTAAATCTCTTAACTTGGTTGTAGAGATAAATCAAGAGAGAGAAGGATCAACACTTCTTTTTTTTCTAATGGAACATAAGAGAGAATCTACATCCACCCCTTTACCTATTAACTCCCTGATTTAACTAAGAGATTTGCTAATTGTAATCCCAAAGGATTTACAAGTAGTTCCTATATTCTACAACCTCTCTATATTTAAAAAAACTAAGGATGATGATCCATTGGTATATATGGAGAGATTCATAGAACTTTTCATGACATGTTTAATAACCAATCCAGGGTATTATCTTGTATGGTTTTTAAGTATCCTAAAAGATGGAGCTTAGAAATGGTATAGAAATCCCCCTCCCATCTTCCCCCTCCTCCTTCCTCCCAACTTTTAAGAATTGGGATATGCTCATGAAGGCGTTTCTAGAAAAATTTAGACTAAAAATGTGGCAAAGTAATACCCTCACGGCTCTTTTTTCTTTGAGATAAGAAAAAGGAGAAGAAATCATTGAATATATTTGGCAATTTGAACTTGTAATAATCCAATTTTTAAGAACTCTTCTTACCGATTATACCCTCATTTAATTTTTCATTCAACGATTCAATAATAAAGGAAAAATTTTAAAAATCCTCATATGAAGGCTTGATAATTTAAAAGAAGTCAAAAAGATAGCTCATTTTATTTAAGATATTGACAAGCAAATAAAATGGATGTGGATGAAAGAAGCCCATAGAATATATAGTTTTATTTCCATCTATGCCTAAAATATAAGAAATTTTGAGGGACATTTGCATGAACCTATAGGAAATCAAGTTCAACCTATAAATCACTATCTAGTATCTTTAGAGGTTATACTTCTCTCCAACCTCGTTAAATTCACATATCCAAAAGATAAGAATAAATAAAAAGATGACTTTAAGAAAAAAGTCCTTCAAAGCCAATAAGGATTCCAAAGTAAACTTGCTCAGCAAATGAAGGCTATGCAAGAGTAGATGACTTTTTAAAATTAAGAACCAACATCCAAATCAAGCTCCACCTCTTATAGAATTTGATAGACACACTTTAGGGCTTTGGTACACTAAGTATGGCCAATCATGACATACAAGTCAATTTTGCTTAAATCAGTAAAATTACTAGCAAAACCAATGTAGGCAACAATCGTAAGTTCTACCTTATAGGAAGCAAAGTATAGTAGGTTCCAATTTCCAATTCCAACTTCAAGAAAAGTCTACCTAATGCTTTAAGATCCTACAACAATAACAACATGAGATGTACCACCTTTGTAAAAAAAAGACTTTGCATCAAATAGTTGTTGGACAAAGAATAAGATTGTATGTAGATATTATAGGAGAAACCATTCAACGGATGTATTTAGGCAGCTTAACAAGGTAGTTCTCTTATAAATTTTACAAGAAAATTATCCACAACAAACGTAAGACCATTTAAAAGAAGCATAAATTCCAAACATAGATAATAGTCTAAGACCTCTTAATTTGTTTTATGATTATAATAATAATTTTTAAATCCAACAACCTTTCTTAGGTTTAAATATGCAAAGAAGATTTATTCCATTAAATGGTGGCCAACCTCAATATGGCCAATAAAACGAGGAAAAAAATTCTCAAGCTGTAAGGTATTTAAAAATACCAATTGAAGAACAAGGTACTCAATCTATTAGAGACTAGCCTTCATTTTTTCAAACATACTACATCTCTTATGAAGAAATTCCTAATAAGCATAAAATTTTTTCTAATATGTTAGCTTTGATAGTTATGAAAAGATCTAGATATATTAGTCCTCTCTCCTCTACTTCAATAGATAGTAAGAATAGGTTAAAGGATTTTCTTTACTTCTTTGATCTAAACAAAGTAATATGAGAGGCAATGGCCAATGTAAACAAGTCAAAAATATTTCTGCTAAATTTTGAATCCAACTTCCTTTAGAATTCTAAAATAGTAAAGGAAAAAATTCATGCAAAGGGATTTCTTCATATAAAAGAATAGAAAGGACCAAAAATTTTGGATCTTAACGTAATACTTTACTTTTATTTAAAAAAAAAAAATCAAGTGGAATTATATGATTTATGGAAGGACTTAAAGAAATTTAAGGCAGATATTATAATTATTCAATTATTAGAGGTTTTTATTATAATAAGGAAGAACTTTAAAAACGGCCTTTTTATTAAAGAATTTCAAAGATTTAACACAAAAATCCAAGCTCATTTTAGAAAAAATCAAAAGGCATAAGAAGTGAAAGCAATCAAATTAGAAGTGTCTATAGTAGATAAAATAATACCTTTCACTATTGTAGATAGGAGTAGTGGATTAAATATAATGCTTTTATAAACAATAGAAAAGTTGAATCTTAGTATAATTGATCTTTTTTTCTATATAATTAATATGGCTAATAAAAGCAAAGACACCCCTTGGACCAAATTAGTAGATGTAGAATAATAATAGGTAGTGAGGAGTATTTTCTCACTTTCTATATTATTCATATGCATTCCAATAAGAATTCTTATCCATTACTACTAGATAGACCTTGGCTAAGGGCAGCTAAAGAAAAATTTGATTCAGATAGAAAAAACTCCATATCATTTATGGTCCTTTAGAAAATCTTACAAAAATCTTCATTCAACTCCAAGGATTACTATTAGAAAGAGTTCTTATTAGTTCTGATAAAGATGAAACTCACACTTATCAACCTAAAGAAGAATTGAAGAAAAAAGTAAGATTTTTTCATTTAAAAGATAATAAGTGGATTCAAAATAAGATAGTCAAACCTACTCCAGTTAATTGCATGGGCCTCCAATTATATAATTGAAAAGATGACAAGGAATTTATCCAATGGTTAGCAAAATATCCTACTTCAAGTCCAGATGAAGTAATGAATGTCAACTTCATAAATGGTTTTGCTACTTAGTAAAAAAATAAAGTAGAAGTCCATTTATCAACATTAGTGGATGTCATAAAAATTGAAGACATCTTTGGGGTGAATTTTGATGGTACTTAAGGCTTTAATCTCCCTTTATAATTTAAATAAACTTTAAGTGGTCTTATGGTTGAAAAAGATATAGACATCTATCTACAAATACTAAAAAATTGATATAGAAAATCCATAGAAAAATCTCATATGCACAACCTTGATTACAAATTGATAGATGTAACTTTGAAAAATGAGGATTCAAAACTCATTAAGGTAGGATTCTAATTAATCAAGGCTATACAAAGAAGAAAGAAAATTTCCTTTAATAAATGACATAAGGTTAAAATCTTTACAAGATGCTAATAGACTAGATTTTCCATGCAAATTTGATACCATGTAATTAAAACAATATCTAATCAAAGAAGTCTTTTCAAACAATTCAGTTTGGTTACAAATTCTTAATAGAGAAGATTTTCCCACTATAATTTTGGAAAATAAAGGCAAAGAATATTGAGTATGATTTTTATTATACACATGGTCAAATGGCTCATCCTTAAAGTCACTCTGATTTCACTCCTTAAGTAGTAAATCATCAAAATTGGGAAGAATTTAGAGAATTAAAATTCTACAATTGAAGACTAGTATTGATCTATTCAATCAACTTGACTTTTATTTTA
The DNA here is from genome assembly GCF_059467195.1 of Physcomitrium patens. Classification (NCBI taxonomy): domain Eukaryota; kingdom Viridiplantae; phylum Streptophyta; class Bryopsida; order Funariales; family Funariaceae; genus Physcomitrium; species Physcomitrium patens. The sequence continues at coordinate 14,439,205 of NC_143429.1, read as the reverse complement.
TTTAATTCTTTAAAAATAAATAAATAAATAAATGAAAGATTAAAAAATAATGATTAAGTCTCATTAACCATCTAAAGTTTGTAGAATTATTGGTCATGTGAAAAATTATTAATGAATGGTCCTGGATTCAAATCCGGTTGGAAAAAAAAAGCTATTCCAATGAATTAGTATCAGTGCAGAAAAGACCAACATTACATACTCAATGGATTTATAGGCCTTGAAGGCTTGATATTAAAATCCTCTTATGTGAAGAAGAGTCTTTAGATATTATCTTTTTAATCCTTAGCATTGATTCTTGTTTCCTAAAATCTTTAGCTTTTTAAAGGTTAGATTTGAATTTCTTCTATTTTTTTAATTTAAATTTGTAAAAAAAAAAAAAAAAAAAAAAAAAAAAAAAAAAAAAAAACTTACTTTAATCCTCTTAGATTAGTAGAAACTCACTCATTTTTGTATTGGATAGTGTTAAAATCTTTTGTAGTCAAAGCTTCTTTTTATTCAATAGCATTTTCAGAGGTTGATTCTAGGTTCTTCTCCTTTGTAAGTCGTTGCAGATGGTCACTATGTATGAGTCATCAAATTGACTCACTAGTTATTTTAAGATAAAAGAAAGCATATAGGATGCCAAAATTATAGTTTTTAGGTTAAGATGTGCTTAGAAGATGTTAAATAAAGGAAAATAGTACTAGTAGAAAAAAAATGGAGTCTTAGTAAATCTTAGAGGCAATTATTTTAGTTAGTTTAGGATTTTTATTTATTATTGAGTAGTGAGGATTAGTTATTAAGGTCAATATTTCTATTGGCCTTCTATCTATATATATTAATTATAAGAAAAAATAATAAATGTTAGTTAGTAGTTAGAAGAAGCATAAAAAAAAATCTCATGTCTTTTTACTTAATTACATAAAAAGTAGAATTTATAGTAGATTTAAATTAATTTTATTACTATAAAAATCATAAGGCTATGAAATTATAGCATTAAAATGATATTTGTAATATAAAATTATTATAAGAATTTTTAGAATTTATTTAGAATTATTTAGGAATTTTTAGAGTAATTTCTAAAACTTTGATAAAAATGAGTTTTACCACTTTGGGATCCATTATGAAGAAAAGAAGCAAGATTAAAAGACCATACAAGGTTTTGAGGCTAATAAAAAGTTTTTAAATACAATAATAAATTAAAAAATATAAAAAAATGAGTTTTACTAGTAAAAAATAGGAAGAAGAGTAGCTAGTTGTTACGGACATATATTTTTAGTAATTATTATCTAGGTAATATGAATAGATAGAAGTAGATAAAAGTAGATTAATTTCATAACATCTTCTAGAGAAGCTTTCTAGAAGCTTCATAAATATTGCTTTGACTTTACATGTATTTATACTTGATTAGTAGGTTACAAACTTGATCAACAAGTTAACCACGTGCCATACATCTTGATAGCTTGCAGAACAAGCTAATTATGTGGCATTCCCATAGAAAATTTGCCTTACAAGTTAAGATACATGTTGTACAAAGTCAACACGTTTTTGAAGGTCCTATAGAAATGTCACCATGCAGCTCCTAGATAGATAGTATATATAGAGGCAAGAGTGAAGCCTTCTTCACTCTTGTCAATTCCTTTCTTGCTTCTAGTCTACTTTCAAGGGTCTCTAGTTTTTTTGTCTTTTAGCAATAGCCATTCTAGTTTCTTTCTCAATATTCATATTTAATTATTTCTATTTTGTCATCTTTCTTTGAAAAAAGTCTCATTTATTTATTTATTTTTATCAAGTTCTTGTCCTTGACAGATTGAGAAGAGTGTACTTATAATATGAGAGCTTTGTCTAATCTTGATTAAGAGTGGATTACCTCTTTTTTTTGATAAGACATAAGTGTATTAGAAGTTGTGGATTACCGTCTTCTAAATTCATATTGTTCTTAGTATTTTCTTTGTTTTCAAGTCCTCTCTTCTACTTATCTTAAGCGATATTAGACATCTTCTCTTTTCTAAGTATTATCATGGTGGAGCTTGCTAAAGTAAAGAATGTAATGGCACAAATGCAAGAGCAATTGAAGGAGTTAATCCTTGCAATGCATTAATTCAATTTACTACCACAAAAAGCAATAAGATTGGTAGGAAAAATTTAAAGGATTTATCAATTAAGTACAACTTGTGATTGAACTTCAACCCCAAAGCTATTCAACTCCAGGATCACAAGTTAGATTCATTAGTATGCTTCTTTCAGATTCAATATTATCATGGTTTTCATCATTTTTTGAATGATGAGATCTAATATTGGATAATATAGACGCTTTTTTGATGGAGTTTTGATCTATGTATGGATATCATGATGCAATTTGTGTTGTAATCTATAAGGTCCGTATTTTGCGACAAGGCAATCAATCAATAATGTTGTATGCTTCACAATTTTGACAACTTGAAATAGATATCAAGTAAGATGATGTTACACTTATTAGCCAATTTCTCTACAGATTACAATATGAAGAAAAAAAATTAATGCTCAACTTATCTGATTTTCAAACATTGAGTCAAGCAATTGACTTTGCTGTAAAGTGCAACAATTATCTTTTTGAATTCTGATCTGAGAACTATACAAGTGAACCTCAACGTTACTATAATTCAATAGCAACACCAACATCTCTTCAACACATACATTCGGAAGTAGAGGATATGCAAATTGATGCAGTACGTTTCAAACCTCTTACTGAGCAACAAAAGACTCCTCGTCGTCAGGAAGGATTGTTCTTATATTATGAAGAACTTAAGCACACTACTCAACATTGCCCAAAGAAGCAACGCAACCATAAAATGAGGAGTATGGCTATCAAAGAAGATAGTATGTCAGAAAACAAGTTTGTCTAGCTATAATAGGGATAGTGCAGTTGAAACCTTGTACAATACTTAGTGAAGGTTCTATTTTCTCTTCAGAACCCTCTCCTTGTTTTAAGATAAATGTTATTTTAGGACCTAAACATCACGAAGCCTCTGTCTTGCTAGATTCAGGAGCCTCAGCATGTTTCTTAGATGAAAAATTTGCTAAAAGACATAGCATATTTTTAGTGAAGAAAACTAAATCTATTCATGTAGAAGTCATAGATGGTCGTCTGTTGTCTTTAGGAGATGTTGTGGTTGCTCGTTTCACTTATTCCGAAAGGAACCTCCCAGAATAAACCTGTATAGGAAAATTCAAACAAGGGGAGTGACTAGTTGCTTAAGCGTTCACGTTAGGGTCACACAATTAATTACCTCCAATGTATAGTCTTTATTTCCATTGTCTAAGCACACAAGGAAACTATAATCTCTCCTTTCAACTTATCAATCTCTTCCTTACAACAATTCAGTCATACCAATAACTGTTATTTCCACCAATATATCTTCACTCTTATAATCTCCAACTGTAATACCGCAACATCATAGCTTCAGCACACAATTACCCTCATTCCAATTACTGGAATTCTTCACACAGAACTACCATTCACATTACAGTATTTCACACAACCACAGATTCACTCTTTCTGCTGAACTACATTCAGATTTCAGCATTCAATCTCTCTTCTTCTCATTCAATAATATATAATTCCAATCACACTTTCATTCCATGATTCACTTCACAATATTCAGAAACTCTCAATACTCTTATTTCAAAGAACATAACAACAAAAGAAAAGAGGTAGCACCAAGCTTACCCCGGCTCACACTATCACAGTAATGGCCGTTTCTTCCTCTCTCTCATCCTCTTTATCCTACCACGAGATACCAACTGCTACATCTCTAATGAAAACTACTTTTTCTAACTATTCATCCATTTTAACTACTGAACTACCTTTTCAACAGTCATCTATCCCTATTTACACTATAAACTAAGTATCTACAAATCAGCAAATAACTACTTATTCTACATAGCCCCACTCCTAACTGTGCAGCGTCCTCGCAAACAACCAATTCAAAATAAGAACTGATGACTCCTTAGCATTGCCCATACTTATAGCTACCGATTACAATTCTAAAGTCACTTCTTCGTCTTCCCCGTTTGATACATTTATTGATACTATGTTCAATTTGGCCATTAAATCTTCATTAAGTGCTCCCAATTCACGGACTTGACTTTCCAATTACAGAATTCGGGTATCTTTCGCCTCTAATTGGTATTGTTGTTGCTTCACCTTCTGTTCCAATTCGCCAATTGAACCTTCAATTGACCCTTATGGCCATCGAATGCTGACCAATTCTTCTTCCAATTTCTTTGCAACTTCCTTCAGAGTGTTGATCTCCCATTGCATTTCCTCTGTTTTCACTCTGAATTGGTCACTCATCGTCTTCTTTTCCTGTTCCAAAGTCGCCATCTTCGTCTGGTTCAATTCCAATTGTTGCTTCATTTTCTCAACTTCTAGTTTCGATTGATTGAGAGAATTAGAGAGTTCTTGTTTCTGATGCACCATTCCTTGGTGAAGGCGCTCTCTTTCCTTTTCTCACGCTTACTATTTTACTCCAAGGGCATGCTCGAGTCTCAAATTGGCTTCTTTGGTGGCCCTATTCACCCGATCTTGTTCCAACAGTTTTTGACATTGTTCTGCCATTTCCCTCTTACATGCCACCAATTGCTGCTTAAAATTCGTGTGATCAACCAATTCGTTTGCCGTCTGCTGCAATTGGGATAATTGCACCAAAAATTGCTCTTTCACACTGTTCTCCTCTCGTGTTCGATGTTGAATGTCCACTAGCCTATTGTCTCTCTGAACCATTGGACCCCTCTCCCGAACACTGATTGGTTCTCCCGCCTGCTGGCTTATTTCTCCTGGTCCCCATGGAAGTGCCAATAAATTGCTCCTCGGTTTTGGTAGTACTAAAGCTGCTATTATCTTCCCTTTCTCTGGCAACGGTTGACTCAACTCATAAACTATTGCAGACTGTATATAATTGGAACACAGAAGCGTTGCAATTCTACCTGACCTGCGCTTGTAACTCAACTCTGTATGAATTCTGGTGGCCACGTACGCTACCCAATTGAACACCATACGCTTGAAAGAGCCTATTGTCGCATATAATAATCGTTTAGCCATATATGTCGTATGTCTATTTAATCCCAACCTCTTCTGAATGAAGCGCATCCACTCCATCAATTCTGGTGTAAGTGCATCCGCCGTCCGCCATCCTTGATTCCTTTCTAGCGACGTCATACCTCCTTTAAAATAACTCCCTGGATTGAAGTTTGAAGACTCTTCTGCGCCAACCGCTAACTCTCGTATTGGTAACTGTAATACCTTATGCAAGGTATTCTCATCAATTCCCAAAGTCCTCCCTTTTACAACACTCGAACCATCCTCAGGATCATAGTTCGTCAAGTATTCTTCCAATAGTTCTACATCGATTGATGGTAAATTGTTTGCCGCTCGCAGAAAAGGATATAGCTGCGCACTTCTAAAGTCTTTCTGCCGCGTTGCATTCCAACAAATTTCTAACCGCATGGGTTCTATATTTGTGAGTATACAAAGAGAAAGCTCATCCATATTACTCCTTGACCTCAGCCTTCAACCTTCTTCCTCCTTCTCCGAGGCTCTCTTCACCTTCTCCCTCGACATTATAAAGCTCTGCGTATTCGCACTAATACTATGATTTGCTGTGAACTCTCTTCTAATGAACTATGCTTCAACAATTCTAGACAAAATACTGAAGGCAGCTACAAAGAGTGCTCATCTCCTAACTGTTTAACCAGTTATGAAACAAGAATCCCTAATCTTGATTGCTGATGTTCTAATACACTAATCAACCGCCGTCATTTGCCTCCGATTAGACACTTATGATGGCAGGATAGTCATCATGAACGGCACGTCTGCCCCCTCCAATCTTGATAAACCCGCCCCCGGGTTTATGTATAATACAGGCGTAGTCGGTTTCCATTGATACGGGTTGTGAATTTGGTTCCCGTGAAATCTTCCAATTGGACAGAACCATTGGGAAAGGCTGCCAATACGCGATAGGGTCCATGCCACTGAATTTGAAATTTTCTCGGGAAATTATGGAAACGACTGTCGTAGAGCAGGACAAGATCATTGGGCATAAATGATTTTGTGCGGAGTTTACTATCGTAATAACTCTTCTGGCGGCGCTGAATAGCTTCCATGGTCATCAAAGCCGAAGCCCTAATCTCATCCAATTTTTCCAATTCTGTTAACCGATATTGGAGAGATTCTTTGTTATCCAACCATTCTTCCAATGCAATTCTTAAACTGGGAACCTCCAATTCTATTGGTAAGATGGCCTCCTGCCTGTATAATAATTGAAAAGGTGCGGAATTGGTCGTTACTTTATACGTAGTTCGATATGCCCACAATGCTGCAACTAATTTAGTATCCCAGTCGGTTCCCGCTCCTGAAATAGTCTTTGTTAAGATTTTACAAAGGATACCGTTGGTCTTTTCGGTCTGCCCATTGGCACGTGGATGATAAGGGGTAGTTTTTTGATGCTTGATCTCATACTTCGTTGTCAATGCTTCAATGGTTGCATTAATAAAATGGGTTCTTCGATCACTAACCAATTCTTTCGGACAACCAAAATGAGTGATAATGTTCTCATATAAAAATGTCGCTACAGTAGTGGCATTATCAGTTTTTGTTGCCGTAGCCTCCGCCCATTTGGTGACATAATCGGTGGCTACTAAAATATAATGTTTCTGTCCATTCCGAGAAGTAGGTGCAATTGGTCCGACAAAATCAATACCCCATTTTTTGAATGGTGCCTACACCAAAACTGGTACCAATGGCATTGCAGAAGTTCCAGTAGGTCGACTAATTCCTTGACAAGGGTCACAACAACAAACATATTTGTGAGCATCCGAAAACATTGTTGGCCACCAATAACCAGCCATTAAAGCTTTACGCGCGGTGCTATCACCCGCAAAATGTCCTCCACAGCTATCCAAATGACATCCTTTCAATATGGTACACACTTCACTTGGAAATATGCAACGTCGTAAAATACCATCCCGTCCTTGTTTGTATAATGCGGCTCCAATTATGGTATACGGCGCACTTCTGTAATCAGACGCTTCTTTAATTTTTCATTATAAGAAATTGGAAAAGTCTGAAATGTGAGATATTGGATCAGGTTACCATATTCAGGTGTAATAACCTCCATAGCGAATAATTGTGCATCCGGAAAGGCGTCGTTTATCGGCTCATTACCCAGTATATTAGATAAATGGGACAAGTGATCTGCATTGGCATGTGTCTTGCGAGGGCAAATATTAATTGTAAAATTGAATTCCTGGAGAAGTAACACCCAGCGAGCAATTCGTCTGCTCAATTGGGGTTTATTTATCATATACTTAAGCGCATCATGATCAACGTGGAACACAAATGGGTAGCCCAGTAGATAATGGCGGAATTTCTGTACAAAATAAATCATGTCGAGGGCTTCTCGCTCGGTAGTATTATAATTGCGTTCGGCCATAACCAATTATCGACTCGCAAAATATATTAGATGATCACGATTATTGTCATCCTTCTGACTCAATATTGATCCAATCGCGACGTTGGATGAACCTGAAATGATTTCGTCCAGCATGGGGCAACCAGTATTGGTGCAGACACCAATTTTTGCTTTAAGGCCTTAAAGGCAATACTGCATTCTGCTGTCCAAACGGGACTAGATCCATCCAATAGTGGTTTCTTTAGCAAATCTGTCAATGGCTGACATAGTACCACAAAGGAGTGAATAAAACGCCGATAATAGCTGACAAGGCCCACAAACCCACGTACTTCTGACACCGTTTCTGGCTTTGGTAAAGCCAATATTCGAGTTACTTTATCTGGGTCCGTAGCAATACCGCGGCTGGACACTATGTGGCCCAAGAGTCTTCCAGAGGGGACCCCAAATTGACACTTCTCTGAATTCAACGATATACCGTACTTACCGCATTGGTCCAAACATCGTCTTAGGCAGTTCAAATGATCGGCTGTCGTACTGAACGTGCAAAAATCATCTAAGAATATTTCCATTGACACTCGTAAATAATCTTGAAAGGCCTGTGTCATCACTCTTTGAAATGTGGCTGGTGCATTGCATAATCCAAATGGCATCACTTTATATGCAAATGTACTCCAATCTGTCATAAAAGTAGTCTTGGATTGATCTTCCTTGGCAATTTTGACTTGATTGTAACCCGAAAAACCATCCAGAAATGAATAACATTCATGTCCTGCTACGGCATCCAATATACTATCCGTAAAAGGTAGAGGAAAATAGTCCTTCTTGGTAGCAGCATTGAGTTTCCAAAAATCTTGACAAATTCTAATCTTGCCATTTTTCTTAGGTACCATTACCATTGGTGAGACCCATTCGCTATACGGAACCGGATAAATGAATCCCACGTACAATAATTTGTCCAATTCCTGCTTTACCATCAAGGAATATTTTGGGTTGAGACGGTGTTGTCTTTGACGAACTGGTGTAGCATCCAGAACCAATGTAATACGATGTTCACACACCGTTTCTGGAATACCCTTCAGATCTGCATATGTCCAAGCAAAGGACGATTTATGCCAGAAGAAGAATGCTTTCCACTGACTCAATTCGTTACATTGAATACCCTTATATATCTTTATATTTTGGGGCGCGTCAGGGATGCCTAAGTTCAGATTCTGGAAAACAGGTTCTTCCACAACCGCAAATTTAAAATCGCCTGTTGGCCCGTCGTCGTGCGAAGGAGATTGCAACTGCTGGTGACTCATGTCTGACCGCATTGCACTCACATGATTGACATCATATCGGGTCATCCATTCGGTAATAACATGATCCGAGTTAGAGGCATCCTCCTGATGCAGTAAATATTCGTCGGGGCCACCACATTGGTAGATTCCATCCTTGGTTAAACAAGGAATTTGACCTGCCCCAAATTACGGTGAAACTATAGCATCGTCATCTTCCTCAATCGAGTGACTCTCGTTATCCGATGTAAATTTTGATTCGAGCAATGGGGTTTCTCCGTGATATTGTACCGGGTACATTTGTAGAACAATCTAGTCATTGTCTTTTCCAATTATCAATGTACCGAGGCCCCAATCGTTTTTAGCCTTGGCTTGATACAACCAAGGTCTGCCCAATAAAATGGGATACGATAACGTAGAACTCTGTAACCAAAATACAACATAATCAATTTTGTATGTCAATCCCGCGATTATAGTGGCAATATCGTTTAAGATTCCCATCGGCTTAACCCGACTATGATCTGCCATTCATAAAACTAATGTCGTAGGGAGCAATTGCTTTAGATCCAAGTCTTCCATTGTATCAACGTTCATTAAATTCACACTGGAGCCACCATCGACTTGTACCCCTGGAATTAAAACTCCATCGATTGATACATCGATTGTTGGTGCTCCCGGATCTGGGTTTCAGCTAACTTCATGTATTTCTTTAGTGCGGGATCTTCGCCATACTAACGCTGAATTCAATGTTGATCGACATTCCGGTGCTATAGCCAAAAGTTGCTTCATTGTAATTGAAGGCTGGATAACATCCAAATCCTTCAATATGTCGTAGGGTTGCATATTGAGAGTAACTCCCAATGCTCTTTTGCATTTCATTGGTTTCGTTTTGACTCTGTTTGGCGGCAATTCCTTCCTCTTAGTCGACTCTTCTACCACTAAAGGTTCCTTCAATAGGTACGAGCTTATATTGGGTTGTGCGGATATTGGGACGGGGTCATTTGAAATTGATCTTGATGTCCCCAAAAAATTCGCACGTGAAATTGAATTGGGTTCCTCGTCCTGTTGAGGTCCCAATATTGGAATACGATCCAATACTGGTATTGGTTCGGTTCGCCTCATGGTGGCGCTACTGTTGTTACTTCAATTGGGTCATCCAGGTCCTGAATTGGATTCTTACCTTTTTGTTGGCCCCTGGTAAGCACTGCGTTCACCACCTCGACGCGATGTACTGGTGAGTCCCGTTGAACAGGATCTTTGTCCTCCGCCGGTTGGCTTGTTTGCATCTGCTGGTCACGGTTATTATAATTAAATGCCACGTTGCACTGCTGATAAGTATGACCAGATTGCTTACAATTTCCACATATTGGGGCATAATCATCACTTGCTCTTAGATTAGGACATTCACTCGCATAATGTCCGATTTGTCTGCACCGATAGCAACGAAGTGGTCTTTTGCTAGCTCCTTCAGGGATATTGGGTGTCTCTACTGGTAAATAACGGCTCGGTCTATATCATGTCGGTTGAGCGAAGGATCCTAGTTGACCCATTGGTACTATAGATTCTGGCATTGGCTTCTGCATGGTTGAATATTGATGATATCTTTGCTGATTCAGCCCCAAGCCATGGGTATTGGATACACCTTCTTGGTGAAATTCAGAGTTTTGGAAATTGGAATAATTCCTGTTTTGTTTATTCGCTCAATTTCTATTCTAGCCGAACCTATTATTCGTTTGTACTTGATTTACATCCCACGAAGTTGGTTGACTCATGGTCTGTTGTCCGACTTATTGTTGTTTCCTTAAATTCCAACAATTGGCAGTGGTATGCTTACCCCCACAAAAGGTACATAGAACCATCATTTGGGGTGGTAAAGAACATTCAGTTACCAAATGACCTTGTCCCTTACAATTGCTACACCAAACATTGGGTCGCATATTGGTCGGTTTATGCCTTTTTTCTTTATTCTTGGCGAGATTCACAGCCAATTCATCCATTTTCTTCGTTGATATTAACAGCAATGACTCATTGGGATCCCTTGATACCAATTCATTGGTCAATTCGTTCATAGATATTGATTTTTGATACGCGGAATAAGGCACATACGGTTGTGACGATGATGGTAGTACAGCCTGCAATGGAATGGCATTCACTATTCCCTGTGGAATTGTACCATAATCATTCCTTCTCGGATAACTTTCCGATGTATCATTCCAATTTGTTATTTGATAACCGCCTTGCGATGGAATCATCGTGGCATCAACGGTTAAGTGTCGGTCGTAATGACATTCCTCCCATACTTTTGCTCGCTCAAGAGATGCTGCAATGGTAGCTGATTGGGCCTCCTTTACAAACATCTTCAATTCTGGTGGATGTAATCCATTAACCAATATGGACAACACAAACGATTTCGGTATTTGGTTATTTGGCCATTTCCGAAGTATATCTACTACACGACCATAATATGACTGTACCGCTTCCCCTGGTACCATTCTGCTGTTCATTAATCTTTCTCGAAGATGTTCTTCAAAACCAATTGGTCGAAAATGGGCTAAAAATGCCGTTTTCAATGCCTCCCAATTGATAAATTGACCTACAGGTTGGCGGTTATATCACTCGAACGGTGTGTCTTTTAGTGTCGCTGGCAACCATCTTAGCCAAATGTCTTCTGTCCTTCCATTATTGGCTACACACGCCGTCAAGAATTGAAACAAATGTTGATCTGGGTCCGCACCTGGCAAACCACGAAAAGTAGGTAATGGTGCAACGCTAGTCGTATGATCGCCCAAGGTACCCATTTGAACTGCAATCGAAACAGCTGGTCTTCCTGCCGCCATTGAATTTTTTGTTCCTCTGAAATTTGTTTTAAAATAATCTCTGCTTTCCCTTACTCTAATTACCGAGCTCTCAACGGTCCTTGCTTTACTGTTATTCTCCGCAAATAGTTTTGTTGGTTGACTTGCAGGTGAAAAAGTTGGATTTTGAAATACGATATAGTTGCCTTTATTGGCGACCAATTCATGCCAATCTGCAGAGCCCCTATTGCTCGTTTCAACGGTACCCCTTATTAGAAAATTACCCAATGGAGTACCAAATACTTCTATGCCTCCTTCTCTTTCAGTTAACGGCCTCAAGATTTCCACTGGAATGTTAACAAAACTTCCCGCGAGTGTTCTTGGCAGTTTTTCTAACGGTACATATGACTGCAGAATTAACAGTCTGTCCGGTTCTTGATATGTTCGGATGCGCCAACAAGCTTGCAACCATGGTTTAATCCAATTCTGTTGATGCTTCCTTTTAAGATTACGTTCTTGCTCCTCTCTATGCAAGTTCCTTCCTTGCGCTCTTCCCTGCCTTTTTCTCAACTGATTTAATATCCTCGATGCAATGCTCTCGTTCTTATTAACCATAATCTTTCTTCAAACACTACTGAAATCGTCTTCCATTGCCCATTTTCTCACACGTTTGTAATTAATTCCTAACACTCAAAGCTATTATCACTCTCCGACAGCGGCACCAAAATGTGGTTGCTCGTTTTACTTATTCCGAAAGGAACCTCCCAAAATAAACCTGTATAGGGGAATTCGAACACGGAGAGTGACTAGTTGCTTAAGCGTTCACGTTAGGGTCACACAATTAATTACCTCCAATGTATCCTCTCTATTTCCATTGTCTAAGCACAGAAGAAAACTATAATCTCTCATTTTAACTTATCAATCTCTTCCTTACAACAATTCAGTCATACCAATAACTGTTATTTCCACCAATATATCTTCACTCTTATAATCTCCAACTGTAATACCACAACTTCATAGCTTCAGCACACAATTACCCTCATTCCAATTACTGGAATTCTTCACACAGAACTACCATTCACATTACAGTATTTCACACAACCACAGATTCACTCTTTCTGCTGAACTACATTCAGATTTCAGCATTCAATCTCTCTTCTTCTCATTCAATAATATATAATTCCAATCACACTTTCATTCCATGATTCACTTCACAATATTCAGAAACTCTCAATACTCTTATTTCAAAGAACATAACAACAAAAGAAAAGAGGTAGCACCAAGCTTACCCCGGCTCACACTATCACAGTAATGGCCGTTTCTTCCTCTCTCTCATCCTCCTTATCCTACCACGAGATACCAACTGCTACATCTCTAATGAAAACTGCTTTTTCTAACTATTCATCCATTTTAACTACTGAACTACCTTTCCAACAGTCATCTATCCCTATTTATACTATAAACTAAGTATCTACAAATCAGCAAATAACTACTTATTCTACAGATGTTATTCATGAAACCCTTCCTATAAAAGTAGCAAATAATGGTCATAATAGCTTTGTAATATTTAATATCATTAGATCTCTCTCTAATCTAATTTCTATTTCATTTATTTATTTTTTTATTCTTTTAAATCCTAACTCTAGACAACGAGCCTTGACAAGCTGTAATTCGTAATCTAATCGTCTGATTGTTGCGAGACTTCTACCACTAGTATCTTTAGAAGTCTTTTAAATATTCTAGAAGTTCAATCCAATCCAACTTACAGATTGCAAGAACATCGTAAATCCATGCTGAAGTCCCTTGACTGCCGCCTAGAAGGTCAATGTCAAACTTTAACTTGCAACTTCTCCTTCTTTGACTGTTAATTCTCATTCAGACTATGTGTGCAGCTCGTTCTTTAAGTCCTCGACTTATCATGTCAAAATTCACCTTATTCCAGCTGGTAGATCTCAGATATTACAAAAATCCTAAACAACTTCAATATGCCAACTTCTGATACTTCTTTATATTAATGATCAAATATCCTCTATTTGTACTCTAAAATTAACACAAATTTTTAATAGTACTTAGTATACTCAACCATTTAGACACCTCTAAAATTTCAACCACAGATGTCTCTCCAATTTCACAAAACAGTCAAGAGTACTAGCTTTTACTTTATTATAAAAATCCAATTCACCAATACAAATATTGACTTTGACCAACGATCGCAAAGTCCTTCCAAACCCTCTGAAATCTAATTCTATACTTTTTGAAGGAGCTTGAAGCTAACTCTCCGACCCCAAAATCTTGATCTCTGAATATTTTCTTCTTTTTTCTCTCCTCTCTTTTAACTTCATGAGGTCCCCTATTCTTCTGCCCTAGACTTCGAATTGGAATAGCAGATCCGCCTCCATGCAATTTCCACCTCTAAGAGGATCTTTCTACGGAAAGGACATTTCTGTGAAACAACTTAGAGAACGGAGCAGCTTGAAATGGAACTGAAGACTCCATATTCGGGAGATCATTGGATTGCCCAACCGAGTCAAGTTTTATATTAGATAAGAGGCCCATACCAGGACCTAGATTGGATGTCTCCATAATTGGGTCAAATTGGCCCTTCACATCAAACTCATCCAAATATTGAATTGGTTCTTTCTCTTTTTGCCGACTCCTTGTAAGAATGGCTCGGACTCATTCCACCTGATTTATCGATGAATCTTGAGGACCTCGATTTATTCCTTCAATTTTTCCCTCGCTTTGGATCTGCTGATCCCAATTATTGAAATTGAACAGAGCATTACATTGCTGATAAGTATGCCCCGACTGCTTGCTATTCCCACACATTGGCGCATAATTGTCACTGGTACTAGGATTAGGACATTCACTAGCATAACGACCAATCTATCTGTAATGAAAATAATGATTGGTATAATAATCAAATCAACAACCTATTTAAAATGAATAGTTAAAGGATATGTAGGATGAAGACCATCTCGATGTCGTATATTAGAATACATTTGATAAATTTCACATGACTCTACAAATAAGAGCACATCTTGATACATATTTTTCCACCAATATCGTTCTTTAAGCTTAGCAAAAGTAGCCCAAATTCCTCTATGTCCTGCCCATAAACTATAATGAAATCCTTTTAATAATTTTTGTTTCTCTTTCTTATTGCCTATCACTCTTTGTGGCATTCCAATTCCTTTCTTTGGTCTCTTCCATAAGAATCCTTCTTGAAGCAAAAATCCATATGATTTTTTTCTTATTTGTTTAAATTTTTTGTAGACCAATTTTCTTGCTTAGTCAAGATATTCAAGTAATGATCAATATCCAATAATTCTCCTCCATAAAATTCTTCAAGAAATAGCTTATCTTCTTTGTTAAGATTTGATACTGAATAGAAATTTGATCCAACATCATCAATATCTTCAACCATTTTGTCTTCACTTTCATATCTTGCTCTTGATAGCATGTCTGCTATTAAATTGTCTTTTCTAGCAACAGGCTTAAATTTTGGATTTAATGACTTAATATAAGCAATCCATCTTAACATTGCAATATCCAGTGTTAAACAATTAGTAATCATTCCAAGTAATGGCAAGCAATCCATTTCAATTACTACTGCTGCACCAATCAAATAATCCCTTTCAGCTTTCATAGCCAAAACAACTCTCCAAAGTTCTCTTTTGACTTGCGAATATGTATGTTGACGAGTACTTAAAACTTTAACTCTAAATCAAACTGCAAATCTATTTCCACTTGAATCATCTTGATCCACAGCCCATCCAATAGTAATAGGATTAGTATCCAGAGTAAGAATTACTTGTCTATTATAGTCATAATCATTTTTTCTTAAAATTAGAGGTATCACCAATAACACTTTTAGCTTCTGCATTGCTTTAGTATGCTTTCTTTCCAATTTAAAGTGATAACCCTCACGTAATAATTCATACAATGGATCTACTATATGAGCATAATGAGGTATCTATATATGATAAAATACATAAGCTCCTAAAAACTTGCGTACTTCTGTTAAAGAGTCACATGAATCCTTCATCCTTCCAATTGCATCAACTTTGCTTGGATCTAGCTTTCTGCCATAAAATCCATAAAAATCTCCAACAATAAGAATTTTTTACACTCCAAACGTAGATTTTGCTTCTGAAAGAGTAAGATAAACCTCTTCAAGTCGAATTAAAATCTTTTCACAATCTTGTATATGATCATCAATATATTTGCGATACCCCTTTTCATCTAAAGCTTCATCTTTTTTTTCTTCTTTACATCCTTTGATATGAAAATCATCTAAAAAAGGCATAGTTTTTTCAAGAATGAAGTCTCTTAGTACCTTGTTCATCCCATTCATCATATGTGCAACTAAGTTAGTAGCACCTTGTGGGAGAGTACACATTTTAAGTAATCTTAGTGGCATTCTCCTTGTTGTTAGATTTCTACTTCCATACGCAAGTTGAAATTGATCATAACCCAAATATAAATCACCCATTGAATAAATTATCCTTTCCGCAAACGCTTTTACAAAGTCGTCTACTAAAGGTCCTATACATGCATTTTTTTATAGTTACTGCATTCATTGGCTGCATATCTTGAATAAAACATAACAATGTATTTTTCTTAGGCACCATAAACCAACGACTAAAATATGGAGCAAAAGAAGGCTCCAAAATTTTTATTTGTATCTTTTTTTTCAATAATTCCATCAATTTAGGTGAATGTGTTCTCGACAGTGGAATTGGCCTTAAGTTCTAAGGCACATGAGGTACTGTAAAGATAACCATAGGAGCAACAACATTAGGATCTATACATCCTATTTCACAAGACCCAAAAGTAAATGATTTACCTCATTTTGCAAGCATTTTTTTAAAATATTCAATTTTTGTTGGAAATAAAGAACCATCACATCCAATCTTCAATTCTTCAAAAGTCTCCTTTGTAAAGTGATGTTCAATCTTCTTTGGATCTCATAAACTCTCTTTTTTTGAGCTTCTTCTATTTGTTCCTTAGAATCTTCTGGTAAAGGTCCGACAACAGGTTTTTACCTTTTTATCTACTTTTTTATATTTTGTCTCTACAATAACTTTTGGTGCTTGAAAAGATTCAAGTATAGAATAAACCTCCATCGAATGAATTTCCACAATCTTATCATTATCTACTAATCCAATAGATATAATTAATTCTAAAGAATCCTCCAATCCATTTTCTTCATAAACACCTAAAACCTTCTCATTATCTTCTTATGTCTTTAACTTACATAATTTCCTTTCAATACTATATAATCTTTTTCTTTTTTAACTTTTAAAATCATCAATTTTCTTATAAATAATATTTCCATTCTCAAAAATACCAATAAAACTTGCATCAAAGGCACCTTCATCTGGTGAGAGTACCTCTGCTTTTGTACCTCCATAATCCCGCTTTATAGTGGTAGTTTTTCAAAATCCTTAAATCCTTCAATAATCCTTGGCAATGGTTTCTCCCTCAACCTATCTCGATTCTATTCATGATTAGAAGATAGTATCAGAAATTGTATAGCTTTCCTTCTATCTTCACTATGTACCCTTGCATAAGCAGAACCATTGTCAAATACTTTTGTTTCCATCCATGTTTCCATTGTCGTATTACGTGTTGTCTTGTTCGGAAATACACTGGGTATCTGGCTGTGGAAGGTATAGTTGTTTTTACAAATAACAAAGAAATCCTAATAGATTTTATCCATGTATGAAGAATATAATTGAAATATCAATTTCCAAGTATTTAAAAACACTCCTCATAGTCATTTTAACCATACAATATTCCAATTGCTTTATTTCTTTTATAATTAAGTTGTTTTTGTTTTTCTTAACAAGCCCTAACCCTAGCCAGTGAGCTTTGACAAGCTGTAACTTTTGATCCAACCGTCTACTTAGTGTGAAATTTTGCATCCAAATACCAGTATAAGTCTTCTATATGCTCAGAAAATTTCAGTCCAACCCAACTTACAAATTGCCAGAAAATGCCCAAAAACCGCACTGATGACACTCGGCCATTATCGTATTACATGCTTTCCTGCTCGAGAACGCGCCGAGCATTTGGCTGTAGAAGGTAGTATAGAGATTCGCCAATATTCAAGCATTCTATCGGTTTTTGACTGTTGGAATATAAACGACTGCAAGAATACACCGTAAATCTATACGGATGCCGTTCGACTGTTCGCCAAAGTCCTTTTTGTCCCAGCCGGTAGGTCTCTAGATGTTACAGAGAACCCCGAACAACCCAAACTGCTAATCTTCGATACCACTTTATACTCATGATCTTGTATCCACTGACTATCTCGTTAGATTAATCCAATAAATTTCATTCACTTCGCATACTCAATCCTAGAGACACCCTTTTAATTCTTCATCACAGACGTAACTCGATTTCACAAAATAGTCAAGAGTAATCAAACCCACTTCATTAAAAATCCCGATTCACCATTACAACACTGACTTCAACAACAATTGTCTCAGTCTTCCCAAAACCCTATGAAGAAAAAAAACCCCAATCTCTGTCTTTTTTTCCCGCCCTGAAGCATGAAGCTCTCTCTCCGATCCTTCAAAACCCCCCAAAAAACATTCTCTCCCCTCTCATTTCTTCAATCTTAATTCTGAATTTCTTCAATCTTCCGTCTTGGATCCAAAATTGGCTCCCATCGTCAGAGCTTGGATCCAAAATTGGCTCTCGCCGTCAGAGATTTCTCCTCCATTTTTACCTTTAAGAGATCCTTTTACAGAAAACAACGTTCACTGAAACGGCACAGAGAACAGGACAGCCTGAAACAGAATTGAAACCCCGTAATCGGGACCACATTAAGTCGCCCAACCAATTCACGTCTCATATTGGATAAGAATCCAGTAGTAAGACCCGGATGTTCCCGTAATTGGATCAAATTGGTCCTTCGCGTCAGATTAGCTGAGGCTCATAGTAAGACTTGGATTTTCTCGTAATTAGACTGCATCGGGTTGCCTGACCAATTTAGGTCTCATATTGGATAAGAGGACCTGGATTGGATGTCTTGAAATTGGATCCAATTGGCTCTTCGAACTAGGCTCACCCATCGTGTGAATTGGTCCTTTCCCTTTCTGCTGACTCCCGTTATTGGAATCGAACGGAGCATTTCAGTAAACCCCAGCTGACTGTAACGAGGTGATTGAACCTAGCCACTCAGTATTTATACTGGAATTGGTCGTTGCTCCCAATATTTGAGGTAAGTGAATATTAATAAAAGTCTTCTTTCTTTATATTTTCACAGTATACTCGTATTACAACACAACACTGCAACCTTGAAATTTGATATAGAAATTCCAGAAGTGATTTCTCCTTTGTCAACTGTTAACTCCAGCTCAAAATTGAATAGCTGCTTGATCTCCAAATCTTCTATTATCAAGCCAAAAATTACGTTGATCCAACTAGTAGATCTTTAGATATCACAGAAACCCTATCCAACCCTAGACTACCAACTTCCAACAATCCTTTGTACTAAAACCCAAATATCTCTTGATTGCATCGTTAGATTAACACAAATTTTTGTATACACTTAGCACACTCAATTATCCAGACAATACCAAATTTTGACCCATAGATGCTACACGACTTGCACAAACCGATTGAGAATGCAAACCATCAATGTTTTATATAAAATCCGAAACACCAAAATAAACACCGACTTTGAGCAGCGATTGCTCTCCCCTCACTAATCCTAATGAAACCAAACTAGTGACCTTAAGAAGAGCTTGAAGCTAGCTCTTCGATCCAAAAATCCGATCTGAAAAACCCCATATTTTGCCCTAGGCAGCCGTTTTAGTGGCTGGAGGTCGGATTTCGACCCTGTCTCATATCCGGCCGACCCCCGGATATCAATCTAATATATCCTAGTGGTTTTATAGCCCGATCCTACCCTCAACTTAATCCTAGTATCAACCATGCTAATAAATTATCCTTTTTATCCTTTCTTTATCATTTTATGGCCTTTCTAAGGCAATAAAAAAGTTACTACAGCCTAGAAGGTAAAATTACTAACTAGTTTTTATCTACTAGCTATTAAGTGAAGAAAATAGAATTAGAGGCTTTTATAAAATCCTTGTAAAATATATTGAATGCTTGTTGAACCATGATAATAGAATATTAATTAAAATATCATTTTTTTGTCATATTTTTACCATATAGTCGTGTCACAACACGACATCTACCCCCTCTTAACCTGCACATCCTCCGGTATGTGCCAAATTCAATACACCATTATTCTTTATCCAATACCAAAAATCCATGTATCCATCTTGTACAAGTAAATTGGAAACATCCAACTTTGTACATGACCAAACTATTGGCGAGGTACAAATTTTGAGATGGAAAGATTTAATTGAAACTTCTTCCATATGGCCACATACATCTTGCTTGCATCTTTTTTCT
Source organism: Physcomitrium patens (assembly GCF_059467195.1). NCBI lineage: Eukaryota > Viridiplantae > Streptophyta > Bryopsida > Funariales > Funariaceae > Physcomitrium > Physcomitrium patens. Next base: position 14,419,267 of record NC_143429.1, on the reverse strand, counting down.
TGTTCCTTTGATTCCATGCTTGATTTAAGACGTCCATATAATCCTTAAATCCATTGCCCATGTCTTTATATTTGAAGATTTTTAGATTTTCAACCTTTGAATTTCACACTTCATGATGAATCTTTTTCTTATCAAAATCCAATTGTGCCCCCAATACATGTGCATTATCCATGTAACCTTGATCTTGGTCCAAAAGATTAGTACTCACAATTAACTTGATTAAAGCAATTGATTTAGTACCTTTACCTTTGATTCTATAATCTTCTTTCGCCACATTATCTTGTGAAATATCTATCATTTCTTCTTGAATGTATCCTTGTAAAACATCCTTCATTTCTTCTTGAATGCATCCTTGTGAAACATCATAACCTTGTGTTATCTCAATATGTTGTATTACTTCATAATATTGAAAAATTTCATAGCCTTGTGAAACCTCATGTTCTTGAAAAATCTTGCAACTTTCACCATAATCTCTTTTACCACCATGAGATGTTCCATCCAAATTGCCATCATCCACTTGCATAAACATATTCAATGTAGAATAGCCATAATTTTCATCCTTATTGTCATTAATTTCTAAATCCTTGAGTTCCATATTGCCTTCAATTTTTTTGATATTTTGACCTTCCATAGTAATAATTTGATCAAAGTCTTTGTTCTTTCCTTCACCATCCTTGATAAAAGATCCACTTTTTTTTATTTGCAAAAAATTCGCTCCTCCTTTGAAGTCCTCTAATTGCTGTTCCATTTCTCTTTTTTCAAGATTAATTCCTTGTATTGATAAAGATGATATAGAAGCCAAAGTAGAAGATTTCTTAGACCATACTCCAACTCCTTTAGCTTGTGCTCTTTGTTGCTTTGCTAAAAGAATTGTTGCTTCTTTCAACTCTTCCCAATTGTTAGTACAATCACTCTCCGTAGACTCATCTGCAAGAAGTATAAAAAGTTTGTCTCCCATGGCATCATCAAGACCATTTAAAAATACTTCTATTTTTATAGCATCCAATGACTATCTCTCTGAGGATGACAGTTGATAAAACCTCTTTTCAAATTCTTTAAAGAATTCATAAAGATCCATATGCATGCCTGGTTGTAATTCTATCCAATCCAAAAATTGTCGCTTGGTAATCTCATCCTCATTTGCATCAATAAATTCTTTCTTCAAAAGTTCTTGAAATTTTGACCATGTCTCCACACCCCTTTCAAGTAATGTCTTCACCTTTCTATGAATCCCAGGTTCAATTGCCAAATAAAAGCTTGAAATCATCTTTGCCTCAGGGATTTGGCATGTCTCCATCTCACATGTATAAACTTGTAAAAACTTAGTGATGTTGCATCCGTTAAACCTCCGAAATTTGTTGAAAATTCCTTGTAATGCCTTTGTGATATCCCTTTCAATTGCTTGTATCTTTTGTTGTTCTTCCATGAATATACAAAAAGCCTCAAAAAACTCTTTAACATTTGGTCCATCCAAAGTATTCAACCTATCCAAAGACTTCATTAAAATATCTTCCATTTTCTTCTACAATGTTAAAAAAATATCCCTTGAAATGCTCCAATAAATAATTTATGATACCTCAAAATGCCCCAAGATGTCTATAAAGCCATAATATACTCCATACTAATCCAAATATCACCATTGCTTTTCAAAATATCCTCCAAAGCTCCAAGTCTTCCAAAAACTCTAAAATCAACCTTGTCATCTTACACCATCAATCCAAATAATCACATACAAAATCCAATACCTTCCACCCCAAACGTTCACGTCGGGTTTACCACTTATGTCGTATTACGTGTTGTCTTGTTCGAGAATACATTGGATATCTGACTGTTGAAGGTATAGTTGTTTTTGCAAATAACAAAGAAACCCTAATAGATTTTATCCATGTATGAAGAATATAATTGAAATATCAATTTCCAAGTATTTAAAAACACTCCTTATAGTCATTTTAACCATACAATATTCCAATTGCTTTATTTCTTTTATAATTAAGTTGTTTTTGTTTTTCTTAACAAGCCCTAATCCTAGCCAATGAGCTTTGACAAGCTGTAACTTTTGATCCAACCGTCCACTTAGTGTGAAATTTTGCATCCAAATACCAGTATAAGCCTTCTATATGCTCAGAAAATTTCAGACCAACCCAACTTACAAATTGCAAGAAAACGCCAAAAAACCGCATTGATGACACTCGGCTGCAACCTTGAAATTTGATGTAGAAACTCCAGAAGTGATTTCTCCTTTGTCAACTGTTAACTCCAGCTCAAAATTGAATAGCCGCTTGATCTCCAAATCTTCTATTATCAAGCCAAAAATTACGTCGATCCAACTAGTAGATCTTTAGATATCACAGAAACCCTATCCAACCCTAGACTACCAACTTCCAACAATCCTTTGTACTAAAACCCAAATATCTCTTGATTGCATCGTTAGATTAACACAAATTTTTGTATACACTTAGCACACCCAATTATCCAGACAATACCAAATTTTGATCCATAGATGCTACATGACTTGCACAAACCGATTGAGAATGCAAAACATCAATGTTTTATATAAAATCCGAAACACCAAAATAAACACCGACTTTGAGCAGCGATTGCTCTCCCCTCACTAATCCTAATGAAACCAAACTAGTGACCTTAAGAAGAGCTTGAAGCTAGCTTTTCGATCCAAAAATCCGATCTGAAAAACCCCGTATTTTGCCCTAGGCAGCCGTTTTAGTGGCTGGAGGTCGGATTTCGACCTTGTCTCATATCCGGCCGACCCCCGGATATCAATCTAATATATCCTAGTGGTTTTATAGCCCGATCCTACCCTCAACTTAATCCTAGTATCAACCATGCTAATAAATTATCCTTTTTATCCTTTCTTTATCATTTTATGGCCTTTTTAGGGCAATAAAAAAGTTACTATAGCCTAGAAGGTAAAATTACTAACTAGTTTTTATCTACTAGCTATTAAGTGAAGAAAATAGAATTAGAAGCTTTTATAAAAGCCTTGTAAAATATATTGAATGCTTGTTGAACCATGATAATAGAATATTAATTAAAATATCATTTTTTTATCATATTTTCACCATATAGTCGTGTCACAATACGACACCGTAACATAAAGTTGTCCTAAAATCAATAGATAAGACGTTGTATCTTGAATAAAGAAATGTTATTTTGTTACAACATCTCCAATCCAAATTTTGACATCTGAACAAGCTCCATATAATTCGCCTCATGTGTTATTAGCTGCTCGTATTATCCATCCATGTTCTATATCAATTGGTCATTTCCGCTTCTTATAAAGATCCTTAGACATAAGATTTATTTCAGAACCATGGTCAACTAAAGCAATAGTTGGTTCTTCTATATCTCCTACTTTCACCAATACTTCAATAGTTGTTCTTGTCCAATATTTTCGAGTATAATGGCTTGAAGCTTCCATTTCCTTATCACTATAATCTTCAACACGTACTCGTTGATTATATCCATTCTTTTTATTTGTCGATTGCTTGTAACCATTATCAACCTCTTCCTCATCTTTATATAATCCTGCATCAATAGCATGACTCATTCTAGCTTTGCCCATTAATTGCCTCTTTCGCTTAATGCTGTCAATGATAACATCATGAAACTCCTTCTTTGTAATTTCTAAAATTTCTTTCAATGTGAATTCCAACTTAGCATTTAATATACGTTCTTCCAACACCCCTTTTAAATTTGTTGTCGCTTCAATATCAGAAAGTAGCTTATAAGCAATTGATTTATTTTTTTCTTTCGTCTCCTTTATTTTTTCTTCCAATGATGCTGAAGTATCCTTTATAGGTAATTCTTATGAAGCCGCCTCACGAGCCTTGTCTCCTCGAGTTTGCATCTTAGAAGAATTTTCTTCTCTTGTATCATCAAAATTTCCTTATTTCTTTTCTTCCATCAAAGCTTCATGTTGGCTCTTAGTAATATATGCATGAATTGAAAGTAACTGAACAAGATCTTCTCAACCTGTTGCACCTCGTATTGTAGCTACTGTCCTCAACAACGCTTCCCGAGGCATTTTTCTTTTTTGCATTGTGGAAATGGTAGAAGCCCAAAATTCACTAGTTTTTATACTTCTATCAAAGTCATCATCGAATCTAGTACTATAACTTGCACTCTCTTGTGTTGCTATTCCATATTCTATTAAATAATCTTAAATCAATGCTCTCAAACCTCTTTTGCCAAAATTGGTTTGAAGGAGATTCTCTGTATCTTTTAATGCAATCTTTCCATCTTTCTAATAAATAACTCTTTGTTGCACCATATTATTAAATTTACTACAATCCTTCCTAATATGTGAAATGTCATCACAGCAGATATATCTTTGTACATACCCTTGTTTTGAAACATTCTTCAAATTATTTGTAGAAGTATTTTCTTCAAGTCTTGCCAATTTAATTTGAAGATCTCGCATTCCACATATAATTTCTTCAATCTCCATCTCTCCTTTCTTCGATAAAGATGTTGAAGGTTGAATAGTAGACATTGTTGGTCAAGTTGTATGTACTGGAATTTTAGGTGCTTGTATTGCTTTTGGAATATTACTCCTATCTTTTCTCCTTTCACTTTTTGCAAGCAAATCCACCGCATTTTTAATATTTTTCTTCTTTGTTGTCAATCCTTCATCTTCTTCTTTGTCTTCAAGAAGCAATTCCAATTTCTCTTGTAATTCTCCATCAACAGCTTGAAAAAATAATTCAACCTTGTTCGACTTTAATGTCAATTTTTCTACCTTTGGTAATTGAGAATACTACCTCTGAAATTTCCTTGGTAGCTCTATTGCTTGCAAATTCTTATTAGGCCGCTCAAACCATTCTAGAAATAGTTTTTTAGTAGCACGATCAATGTCCTCCAAGAAATATTCATCTTTTAATGCATGTGAAAAAATCTCCCATGAATTTCTATAATGTTCCATAATTGACTTAATATGCTTTCTTATTTCTGGTATCGTGGCAAGTCCAAATATTTCAACTATCTTCTTCTCAAAAACGTGATTTAATTCTATTTTCCAAACATAACATCTTAAATACTTTGAAATATCCCTTCTATCAAATTGATCAATTTTATTGACCATTGCTTGCAATGCTTTGGTTGCTAAAGCTTTTTTGTGATAATTGCTTTGCTGTTGCTGCATAGATAATGATAAGGCTTGAAACATACCAGCAATAGATGGATCCATGTATATATCTTGTTCTTTAGAAGAAGCTCCACTTGAAGCTCCTTCAAAATTTTTATTCTCGTTTTTCATAAAAAAAAATAAAAATAAATGAATTCTAATACCTCCCACCTCAAGCGTTTCAAGTCAAGTTCACCTCTTATGTCATATTATGTGCTATCTAGCTTGAGAACGCACTGGGCGTCTGGTTATGGAAGATAAAATGATGTTTTGCAAGTATCTAAGTAGTCTAGTGGGTTTCAACTATCTAAACACAAATTATTTTGGATTTCAATATAAAAGCTTAATCCCAATACAAAGTACTTAGAATACTATTTTTAATAGCTTCTCAATATTATAAGGATAGATTCTTTTTTTATTTATTATTTTTATTTCTATTTCATATATTTTTTATTTTTTATTTTTTTATTTTTATTTTTATTTTTATTTATTTATTTTTAAATCCTAATCCTTGATAAGTTGTAATTCTCAATGTGATCATTCGATTGTTGTAAGACTTCTACCACTAGTGTCTTTAGAAGTCTTCTAAATGTTCTAGAAGTTCAATCCAATCCAACTTACAGATTGCAAGAACACCGTAAATCCACGCTGAAGTTCCTTAACTGCCGCCTAGAAGGTCGATGACAAACTTTAACTTGCAACTTCTCCTTCTTTGATTGTTAATTCTCATTCAAACTATGTGTGCAGCTCTGTCTTTAAGTCCTCGACTTATCATGTTAAAATTCACCTTATTCCAGTTGGTAGATCTCAGATATTACAAAAATCCTAAACAACTTCAATATGCCAACTTCTGATACCTCTTTATATTAATGATCAAATATCCTCTATCTATACTCTAAAATTAACACAAATTTTTGCATGTACTTAGTATACTCAACCATTTAGACACCTCTAAAATTTCAACCAAAGATGTCTCTCCAATTTTACAAAACAGTCAAGAGTACTAGCTTTTACTTTATTATAAAAATCCAATTCACCAATACAAATATTGACTTTAAGCAACGATCGCAAAGTCCTTCCAAACCCTCTGAAATCTAATTCTATACTTTTTGAAGGAGCTTGAAGCTAACTCTCCGACCCCAAAATCTTGATCTCTGAATATTTCCTTCTTTTTTCTCTCCTCTCTTTTAACTTCGTGAGGTCCCCTATTCTTCTGCCCTAGACTCTGAATTGGAATAGCAGATCCACCTCCATGCAATTGCCACCTCTAAGAGGATCTTTCTACGGAAAAGACATTTCTTTGAAACAACTTAAAGAACGGAGCAGCTTGAAATGGAACCGAAGACTCCATATTCGGGACATCATTGGATTGCCCAACCGAGTCAAGTTTCATACTAGATAAGAGGCCCATACCAGGACCTAGATTGGATGTCTCCATAATTGGGTCAAATTGGCCCTTCACATCAAACTCATCCGAATATTGAATTGGTTCTTTCTCTTTTTGCCGACTCCTTGTAAGAATGGCTCGAATTCATTCCACCTGATTTATCGATGAATCTTGAGGACCTCGATTTATTCCCTCAATTTTTCCCTCGCTTTGGATCTGTTGATCACAATTATTGAAATTGAATAAAGCATTACATTGCTGATAAGTATGCCCCAACGGCTTGCTATTCCCACACACTAGTACGTAATTATCACTGGCACTAGGATTGGGACATTCACTAGCATAACGACCAATTTGTCTGCAATGAAAACAATGAAGTAGTCTTCTTGGACCCCCATTAGGCATATTGGGTGTCTCCACCGGTATATACTTACTAGGCTAGTTCCATGAAGGGTTAGAAAATGATCTTGGTCATTCCATTAGTATAAAGGATATTTGGTTCGATGACGTCGATGGAACATATGCTATTGTCACGTTCGATGGTGTAGCTTGCAATGGATGACATTAACTGGCCCCTGAATATTGGCACTGGAATTTGCCACTGTTTTTAATATCCAAGATGACTAAATATTAATAAATCATTTTTAGTGCATTCACCAAGAGCGAGGAATTTCTAGGGCTTAAAAGGCATATTATTAATAATGGTTGGTTTGAAATGCATAAGTTTTTGAACCTTACCGTATGAACTGATGTAGAAGAGGGGTTGAAAGAAGTATTGGAGTGCTGATGGTAAGAGCGCGACATAAGGTATGACACTACACGTTCTCTAAAGTACTATTTAGTCTGCGTAGGATCGATTAATTATTCAGTTGGCTTGCAGGGCTTGCTTGAGATACTTTAAGCTCCTTCTCAATTGAACAAAAAAATTTAAATTAATTAATTTAGACTTTTGTGAAAAGTGCAAGATAATTTTTGTTGTTGCCTAGGTTGATTGCAACCTAGGTTTGTCTCAGATAGTATTATAGTGGGTATACCTCATTCAGAGTTAAGCCCTACCTATTTTTTTTTGTTGTTTACTTCTTGTAGGAGAAATTGAAAGAGATATAAGATAATAATAAGGTCAAATTTTCTTGTGGAATCATAATGTAATCTCATATATTAATTTATATTAAGATCGACTAAGAGGATCATTGTTTGTAGACTAAGCCAACACCCCACCTTTGAGCCATAGATAGAGCAAGCCTTAAAAATTGGATAGCCTACATACAATTCGTAGGAGAGTGGAGGTAGAATTAGGTGTACCCCACTCCAAAAGGATGGCCCAATCCCTTTTGGTGATCATCCTCTAGTCTTGAGCATTATAAATGAACTAAGGAAGCTATAGAGCTGCAAGCAGTGAACCATGTAGGTGAAGAGGACCGGCTATGTGAACATGTATGGGACAAGGTCGATTGGTCCTTTCTTTTTGAAGTTCATTGACCACATAGGTAAAGGCATGAGAATGGTCCTACGCTACTATTGTATGAATTTGCTATCACTATACAATTTGTACGCAGTATGAAAGTTTGAACCCAATTTTACCTGAGTTTTTATTATTTGTTTGTAAAAAGAATGATTAGACATAGTCACATATCTTGTATGTATTGAAGATTGTATAAAAAAAAATGATTGCATGCATTAAATGCATCCAAATGAGTACAAATTTGGTATTGTTTGTACTATCAAAGTTTAGGATTTCTTATATTTGTACTTTTTAGGTTGCCTTAAAGATGAGATTTTCATATTTTAAAGGGTCATATATAATCTCTTACTCCTTGACTACCATGCCCGACTATTTGATTACGCTAGGCAATACTATATAATACATAAATTTGACAAATGTGGATTTTCAGTGAGGGTCCCAAAACATGAGTTTAAATTCATTTTTTGAATGTTTTTCTTTTAGAAACATGTATAAAGATTGTTGGTACATATGGGCCAATAATTACTTTTCAATGGAATCAAATTTTTCCTTCACATTTTATATAAATTGTACAATTCATACTATTTGTACTGTAGCATACTTAATAACCAAGGGATCGAACCTAGCGTACAACCACCCATGAAGGTTAAACCAATTGTTTAGAGTAGATGTCCTGAGCTAGTAGATCCCAAAGACCTTCTCTAACTCCATTATTAGAAGAGTCAATGGAGAGATGTAGTAGACCTTCTCACACACAAAAACTCACAAGGGTGAATCCGCTTGGTGAACCTAGTGTACCACCTACCAATACATCTGACCCATTCAATGGATTTCTAAAAGTCCACCTGAATGTCCAACCAACTTCTCCTTCACATCCCTTGTCTTCCTCATCTTCTGAGTCATCTAATACTTCTAATACATTGCACTCAAACAACCCAAGTATAATCTGATCACTACCTTCAATAGTAGGGGACTTTTGAAAACATTGAGGATGTGCCTATGATGCTTCTTCCTATGGCACTTTCTATCTAGCCAAGGGGCCTACCCATTTTCTTGCCAAAATGATTGCAGTCCATAACCATGCCAGCCAACTTGCCCACCTTTTGAGGCTCTAATAATGAGGATCCAACATCACATATTGAGAGGTTTATCGAAGTATTGCCTATAAGTCTCATCTCAGATCCTAGTTACTATCTTGTATGATTCTCAACTACTTTGAAGGATGAAGCTTATAAATGGAATAGAAATCATCTAGCTAACTTTATTATGTGAAAAGAGATCATGCGAGTCTTTTTAGAGAATTTTAGACTTGAGGTGGGACAAAGCGTTGTTCCAATGACCTTGGCTTCTGTAAAGTAAGGTCAAGATGAGGATATTCTTTCCTACATTTGTAGATTTGACGTAGTAGTTAATTGGTTCATAGGTACCTAATTCACTAATGAAACACTCACACAATACTTCTTCTAAGGATTTTCCAAAGAGGAAACCATTAAGGAGATTTTGAATGTTAATCCTACCACCTTAGAAGAAGCTAAGGTCGTAACTCTGTCAATATATAGGCAAAACATAAGACATGAACTATTGTGGCATAGTAAGGATTAAGGAATTCTTGATTTCATTTCCATTAATATCCGGAAAAATCCATCTTCAGTACAATCAATGAATGGATCTATACCCATGTTGCTTGCTTGTGTAGACTTACATTTATCCCTGCTCAATGCTAAAAGACCATCAATAGTATCAGCCATTTCTTACTCCAAAAAAGAATCTCAATGGAGGAAAGAATTGAGAAATAGCCAGAAGGAGATGAAAAATCAATTTACTCAAGAGGTGAAGAAATTGACTAATCAAATGACATTGTTGATGAAAAACCAAATTCCAATCCAACCACCTCCACTAATAGAGTTTGGTAGGCATTCCTCGAGATTATGGTATACAAATTGTAGTTAGCCAAACCACACTAAACAGTTCTGCACGTGGCACCCACTACCTCAGCTACATCCAATTGGTAATCCAAATTATGGGCCATCGCCTTTGAATCAAGGGTAAGATAATTACCATGCCCCTCTATGAGGCAAAATAACCATCTTTAGTGGAAGAGCTACCACCTACGAAGTTCTAATGATAAACTTGGATTCAACTCCTAATTTAAGACAGACATGTAATATCAGACTAACCAAGACCTTTCTTAAGGTCTGGAAATTAATTAAATTAATTGTGTAATGTTAATGTCTTTTCAAATGAGCTAAAATTATTAAATTAATTTTAACTAGGCTTAAATTAACTCTGCTTAATTTTAATAAGTTAAATTAACCGGACCTTAGTATGAACCAAAATTCACCCTAACTAATCAATTAAGTAGAAAATAGTCATAAATTGAGGTGAACAAGCCCAAACCCAAGCCAAGGACAACTTGACTTAAGTTAATGTGAATGACTTCAGATAAACCACTCAAACCTTGGCAATTCAACTTAAATTAAATTAATTGAACTCAACCTAAATTAATTGAACTTAAACTAGATTGATTAATCTCCAACTAAATTAATTAAACTACAATAAAAATAACTAAATAAATCTAAATTAATCAAACTTCGATTAAAAATATTTAATTTAATTTAAAATAAATTAAAATTTTCTTAAAAGTAAATTAATTCATCATAAAAATAAATTTTAATTAACAACACATTAATTTATTTTTAACTTAGACAGTAACTTATAATGAACCTAGATAAATTACATTTAATCTCAAGATAATTAACTTTTAATTCAAAGTAACTTAAACTTTAACCCACTATAATTGAATTAATCCAAGTAAATAACTTAAATCTAAGTAACTTAAGTTTGACCTAAATAAGTTAGGCTTTAACATGTTACTTCATTAACTCACTTAAACTTCTGGTTATTTACTTGATTTTACTTCTACCACATTACCACGTTAAAATTAGAATTACTAGACCACTACTAGTGCACATCACTTTCATTTTTTGGACCACGATGACATGAGTTCATAACATAAGATTTAATGATAACATGAATGATAGTGGCATCAGAACCGTGCCGTTAGGCCAGGCTTCACATGTGCACTATGGTTCACCCATTCAACAACCAATACCACATGTTAAGTAGTATTTTATTCCAAGTTAGAATTTATACAATGGGAGTTGAATTCATTCACTAGGGAGGTGGAATTATAGGTTTGGGTAAACTATTGACTATGGGAGTCTCAAACCTAATTTGAGGTATTTATAATATTAATCAACATTCTTCTTTAATTATTTTTTAGATCATAATTTGTACCTTAATCTCAATTTATCATTAATAATATCATCGGTATTCTTCTAGAGTCAACTTGTCATCTTTTGAGACTTTATCTTCATCACATTCTCCACAACATTCACAAAGTAATCTAATTTTAGGTTCTCCAATTCGTGGCGTTAAATTATATTCCAATATACAATTACAATACACGACAATGCTCACAATTTCACTTTATCTCAGTCACCAAACACACTTACACCAACACTTTATAATTTCTAATTATATATTTATTTATTTATATAAGTATTTCTCCAAATAAGTTTTACAATTCAACACTAATTCTCCAATTGGTAATATAATTCTCAATCCAATTTCCACAGCATCAACACATCATTCAAACACAAAAACTTCTTATCACTAGGAAGAAGCTTCGGCACTTCATGGCATGAAAAAATTAAATCCCAATCAATTCCTTCTCAAAACTAATACTCTCTCAATTGGTGGTGTTGCTTCACTCTTGCCTTTTCACCTACCAATCAGATCCACCCTTATTAACTACCCAATTGGGACTTAACTAATTCAAAAAAGGCTATTTATATATTGGTTCCTACACCTATTGACAATTATTCATGACTTAACCAAAAAAATTCACCAATCGGTTCAAAACTAACTATATATCTTACTACATAACCTCCCTCTCAGTTGTTTGTACCCCTACAAACATTGTCACTTTTTTTTGATGATCTTGGCTGCTCCAATCATCTTGGTATCACTTGTTATTCTCACTAAATTTAAAATCTGCTCTCTTGAAATTGACATCTACGTAGATCTATAAGAAATCTTGGCATAAATCTACATATCCTGTATATTCCTCGTCCCCAATTTGATATCCAACGCTAGGTCAAACTTCGTACATTAATAAGCTAGTATCCTTGAAAGACACCGGATCCTTGTGCCTTCAATGTTCTATCCAAAATCAAGTGTAAACCTCCATGCATTGGTCTTTGGTGAATATATCACCTACCACAACTGACTAATTTTACTATACCATATCTAATTTGGCATCTCATCGTGTCTCTATTGCTAATCCAATACTTTTCGTCCCATTAGCGTTGATATTGAAGATTGCTGAACCATATCTACTCATTAGAATATAATTTTTTTTAATTATTTATTTATTTATTTATTTATATATGCTTATTAATTATATACAGTGACAAACAAAACCGAGTACAAAATCTGAAGTGCCAACTTTCAAGAGCAATTACAGAAATTTCAATGATTGCTTTATAAATTGTGTACAATACTGTGTACAAGACACATGTACAAAGTTGCACATCAAATTGATAACTAAACATCCTTCTACAAAGTCAAATCAATAACTATGTCTTGTACTCAGTATTGTTTAAAGAAAATCTTCAAACTTCAATATTTAGTCCAATAACCTTTTGCTTCCAAAACAGCTGAAATCCTTCTTAGCATACTTTTGTATAGTTTCTCACAATCTTTTGCATCAAAACTAGGATAAATACTACAAACATTCTTCCACAATTCTTGAACACCTCTTGGCCTTGGAGTGACTTGGCTTAAACGTTGTTTGAGAAGGGCCCAAAAATGTTCCATTGGATTCAAATCTGGAGATTGAGCTCGCCATCGAAGGAGCTGAAATGGTTGTGAAGAGAGCCAAAACTGAACACTTTTTGTCGTATGTTTGGGATCATTATCATGTTAAAAAACCACCTTAGTAGGATCTAAGTTGTAATTCTGTGTGGTACTTTGTAAGTAGGTTTCTAAAATTTTTTTGTACAAGTGTTGCTCCATTCTACCTTCAATTTGATACCAAGCACTCGGCCCAAAAGCAATCATACAATCCTAAATCATAATTGAACCACCACCATGTTTGATAGTTTGACTAACATGTTTAGGTCAAGGTCATTCTCCTTCTCTCAACCAACACCAAGACCTACCATCTGAGTTGATTAGGTTAATCTTTGTCTCATCACTGAAAATAACCCGTCTCCAATCATCAACAATCTAATTTTTGTATTTATGAGCAAAACTCAACCTTACAAGAACATGTCTTTTGGCAAGTAGAGGCTTCTTTTGTTGCACACAAGGACCCAAATCAGCTTCTCTCAAACCACGCCTCAAGGTGATGTCTGAGAAGTGTTTACCTGTTTTTTCTCAAAGTTATTTTGCACCTGCACTTGCCGTTTTGAGACAACCAGTAGTGACAAGGTGCACACCAAGTCGCTTCTCTTGCTCTCCTAAAACCTTTGGACGTCCTCCTCTTTCCTTTTCTATTTCACCACTAATCTCCCTCCTCAGATGAGCTACTAAAGACTGATTCATTCCAAGTGAGTCTGCAACTTTTCTTGTAGAAATACCACTCCTAAGCTGCACCAATGCTTGGTGCTTCAATGATTCACACAACCGAGGCATAGAGATACAATTGATAAATCAACTTTTATTATAGATAGTACACAACAAGAGCAATACAACAAACAAAAAATGCCCTCAAATCTTGCAACAAGGAGTGTACATTGAAATTTCGAAATTCAGCAAGAAGAAGCAATCAAAACTGAGTACGCACGTCTATGTGCTTCTACAACACTTTTCTCATAAATCCTACCTCAAATGATAATGAGATTTTTCATCCATATAGAAGACTGGATGAATACACACAATAAAAAAGTAATTCTATCAATTGACTTATGTGTCAGTTGGAAGGATCAATGAACTATGAGTGTTCAGATTTTGTACTCAGTTTTGTTTGTCACTGTAGTTATAATAATTTTTAATTATTTTATTTGTTTTATTTTATTTGTTTGTTTTTTTTAGGTATATAATAATAATTAATATTATTCCCTCCACATCCATCTATTAAGCCATCTTTGGTTTAAGATAAATAGAGCTTTAGCCTATAACCATTAATTCAAGTAGGAAGTAAATTCCCCTCAAAATCCTTTAATTAGGTTGATCCATTGGAATTTATATCTACCACTTCATAGGATCCAATCCAATGCATTTGTAGTTTTCTTGGAAACTTAAAGAAACGGCTATCATAAAAGAAAATCAAATCTCCTACTTTAAATTCTTTTTGCCTCAATTTTGAATCATAAAAGGGTTTCCATTTTTATTGTGCTACGTAAGTATTGTAGACCGCCATTCTTCTTTCTTCATTTAATGAGTCTAATTTAATTAATCAATCCTTCAAACTTTCTTCATCATCTATTCTATGATCAATTTCTATCCTTGAGGTTGGAATTTCAAACTCGATTGGAATTATGGCCTCCTAGCTGTAAACCAATTGAAAGGCGGTAAACTTGGTTATTACCTTGTAGGCAGTTTAATATGCCCATAGGACTTCTTACAACTTCTCATGCCAATCAGTGGAAAAGCGTGCAATAGTCTTGGTAAGAATTTTACATAAGATCCCATTAGTTTTCTTCATTTGTCCATTGGCTCGTGGATGATAGGGACTAATTTTTCTATGTTTAATAAAGAAGTTTTTTGTAAGTAGCTCAATAGTTTCATTTAAGAAATGTGTCCCTCCATTAGTAATGAGCTCTTTTGGACATCCATACCTTGATAAAATATTTTCATACAAGCATTTAGCTACAATTTTTGCATCATCTTTTCTTACAAGGCTTGCCTTTGCCCATTTAATTACGTAGTCTGTAATAATATTAATATATATCTTTTTCTATCATTTCTAGTGGTTGGCGCAATTGATCCAACAAAGTCGATTCTCCACTTTTCAAAGGAGGCTAAAATCAATAAGGGTTGTAATGGCATTGTGGAAGAAGGAATAGGTTTTCCAATTCATTGACAGGGGTTGCATTTCTAAGTATAATAATTAGAATCTTCAAATAAATCTGGCCACCAATAACCTGCCAATAGGACTTTCTTTGTAGTAGCTTCTCCAACAAAATGGCCCCCACACACATCCATGTGGCAGCCTTCTAATATCAATGGACTTCATTTTTATATACACATTGCCTTAAAATATCATCTTTTCCTCTTTTGTATAATGTATTGTGAATTAGAGTATATGAAAAATACTTGTGCACTAATGCACTAAATTGTTTTGGAATAAAATCCAATGAGACTTTATTTGTAGTTAAATATTTCAAAATCTCTTGATACTTTAGATGTATTACATCAACTTCAAACAATTATTCATTAGGTAAATTATCATCAATTGGACTTAACTTTTCTGTTGGTAGTAGCTCCAATTGGGATAGATGGTCCACATTTGCATGACTCTTGCCTAGCTTTACCACAATTATAAAGTTAAATTCTTGGAATAGTAATATCCATCGAGCTAATCTTTCACTTAGATCAAGCTTGTTTATTAAGTATTTAAGGGTATTATGATCTACATAGAAGATAAAGGAATATTCTAATAGATAATGCTTGAACTTTTGTACTACAAATACCATACTCAAAGCCTCTTTCTCAATTGTTGAATAATTTCTCTCAGTTGTTATTATTGACGACTGGCAAAATATATATTAGATGATCCCTATTGTCGTTATCTTTTTGGCTCAATACGCATTCCAATACAATGTTGGATACATCAACATATATGTGAAAGAGTTCATCCCAATTGGGTGGAATTAAAATAGGTGTAGTACTTAATTTCTCTTTCAATTGGATGAACGCTTTTTCACATTCCTGTATCCAGATAGGACTTTCTCCCTTCTCAAGTTCTTGAGTAAATTAGTAAGAAGACCTGCAATTTTTACAAAATTTTCCACACATCTCCTATAGTAATTGCCAAGGCTTACAAAACTCCGCACACCAGTAATGGTGGTAGGTCTAGGGGTATTCACAATCAAGGCTATCTTATCAGGGTCTATACTTATACCTTCTTTGCTCATAATGTGACCAAGCAATTTTCCATAGAATACAATGAATTGGTACTTTGACGTATTGAGAGATATGCTATATTTGGTATACTATTCCAAATACAATGTTAATTTCTCTCTATGATCTTCCTTCTTACTAAACACTTAGAAATCGTCAAGAAAAATCTCCATAAAACATCTTAAGAGTTATTGGAATGTCACAGTCATCACTCGTTAGAAGGTAGTTGGGATGTTACATAATCCAAATGGCATCATTCTATAGGCAAAAGTACCCCAATCAGTTGTAAATGTAATTTTTAATTGATCTTCTAGAGATATCTTCACTTCATTGTAACCAAGAAATCCATCCAAGAATGAGTAACATTCGTGGCCACTATGATGTCTAATATGGTATCAATAAAAAAAAGGAAAAAATAATCTTTCTTTGTTACAGAATTTACTCTTCTGAAATCTTAATAGATTTTGATCCTTCCATTCTTTTTAGAAATGACCACAATTGGACTCACCCACTCTCAAAAAAGGATTGGATATATAAATCTAATCTCCAATAGCTTATCAATCTCTTCCTTCACTATCAAGGAGTACTTAAGATTTAACCTATGTTGCCTTTGCTTAATGGATTTAGATCCTTCCTCCAAATTAATGTGGCATTGGCACACCTCTGGTAGAATCTTTTTTAGGTCTTTGTAACTCCAAGCAAAGTTGGAAGTACATTCCTTAAAAAATATTTTTCAATCTCTTAATTCCACATTGGTCAATTCACAATCAATGTGTATGATTTTAATTTCATCTTTATCACCAATGTTTATCTCCATGCATTGGTCCTTGGAGACATGTTTATTAATTGGAGTAGCATCCGAAGAATATTTCTATAAAGACTCACTTTCATAGGGCAGTTCTAGCTCTGATGGTAAATCATCAATTGAGTATACTAGTCTATTGGTTAGCCATGACTAAATGGCTTTATCTAAGTTAGATTCCTCTCCACATGGGATATAAAATTTACAAAGGCTTAACTCCACATAATTTCCAATATGAAAAAGGTGATGATCAATAATTTTGTGACCGGCTTGAATCTGATGAGCTCTTAAATCTTCTTGTTCATCATCCGAATCATATTCCAGATCAAATGTAACTTCAAGGGATTTCCATTGGGTTTCACCAGAATAACGCTTTAGGTACGTACTCATTGTTACTTTATTCTTATTTTCACCAATAATTATCAAATTTCGTCCCCAATCCTCAATAGCTTAGGCCTGATATAGCCATGGACGGCCCAATAGTATTAGGTATGACGCACATGAAGAGCTTGGTTGAAAAACAATAAAGTCAATCCAATAGAGTATACCTGCAATTATAGTTTTTATTGTAGGTAATATCCCCATAGGTTTTATCCAGCTTTGGTCAGCCATTCGTAATACTAATTTGGTTTCTTTTAACCCTGTCAAATGCAATGCCAACATGGTATCTCTATTCATTAGATTAACACTTGACCCTCCATCTAATTGGACACTAGTCACTATCAACCCATCAATGTGAACATCCAGCATAGGAACTCCAAGATCTATACTCAATGATACTTCATTGACTATTGGCTTATTTCTTTTCCTTATCAAGGTAGATTGTAGTAAGGATCGATAATAGGGAGCTATTTCCAATAACTGCCTTATTGAAATATCGGCTTTAATTTTACCTAAATCCTCCAATAGGTCATATTGTTCAACATTTTGCATTCTTCCTATAGGTTTAGATTTCCTTCCTCTATGACGACTAATTTTGGTTGACTTACCCAATGGAAATGATTTGCCAAGAACTATAAGAGAAAATTATCAAACTAGGGTGTCGCACTGACCCTACTCTATCAGCCTCGATCCAAAAAACTATCATTGATAAAACACAAAACTGGGTGCCTAATCTTTAGAAATTCATAAGTAATTCAATTCTTATCAAAATTACAATTGTAAAACCATTCTAAAAAGCTACTAAAGAGATATATACAAGAAAAATATCACATTGTGGTTACAAGCGTACCTTAATCCCACAGCCTTGCTCCAACACAGTCCATCAAAATAAACTCCCAAAACTCAAGTCAGACTTTGAAAATTCATAAGTAATTTAATTCTCACTCAAATCATGCATGTAATATAGATATAGAAAGCTACTAAAGTCCTTTATAAGGTAAAAATATGAAATGACGTTTACTATCCTACTTAAGACCTGCATCCTTGATCCAGCACACATAGGCAGTAACTACCCTTCAACTAGACACCTAATCTTTGAAAAATCATGTCTAATTCATTTTCTCACCAAATCATACATTTTAAACGGCTTTAGAAAGCTACTTTAGCAATCTACAAAAAAATATCTAGTTAGAAATTAAAAATTAATTTTTAGATGGTAGATCAGATATAGCCGCTGCCACTCGAATGATCACCTTAAAATCTCCTTAATCTTCAAAAATTCATAACTTCTTGCTCACTTCTCCAAATCAAAAATGGAAAACGGCTATGGAAAGCTAGAAGAAATTTCTATAAGAAAAAAATACTGAATATTATATTTAATATTTAAAGAGGGCCTTTTAGCTAACAACATCCGAGGAGGTTTTCCAACTCAACTGCAAGACACAAAAACACTCCCCATCTACATTCTTAGAGACTAAGAGAGGAGAAATAAAAAAAACATACAAAAACACACACAGATCCTAGGTGAGAGAGAGAGCTCCAAGGAGGAGAGGGAGAGAGTGAGAGAACGGAGGGGCGGCCATCCAAAGCAACTCCTTCAAACCCTAGCTCCAAGCCACCAAAGTCAAAGGAAGAACCCTAAATGGCCCCCCTTTTATATTTTTACCCAAATGGCCGACTTTTCTACCACACAAAGGGCTGGTCCTTCTTTTACCACACCGTTTTTCACCCTTTTCAATTACTTGAATCTAAAAATTCATCTACCAATGGTCCCTGTGACTCTCGCTTGATGGATATTCATCCTCTCTTGAATTTTTCTTCAAATTGGATCTTAAAAATTAAGGTCTTCAAAGTGGCCTTGCAATCACCTTCACCTTTCCTTCATCTTCACTTGAACTTCCAAAACTGCAACTCCGTCACTTGATAATTCAAAATTTCTTCTACTGATACAAAACATTTTTTATTGCTAAAAACCTTGATAAGCTAAAAAAGCTAAATTGGATTTTTTTTTTTTCAAATTTAATTTTTTTTTTAATTCTTCAAGTAACCATCAAGTTCCCTCTAAATTTCTAATTATATTGCTAAATGAATCACAATCCAAGCCGAGGATGGTTGAATGGCTGCACCCTACCACTAACAAATAGATAAGACTATTTTAAAGATAATACGCCTTAACTATTAAGTTCTAAAGCTAAATTTCTATTAATTCCATACATTAACTAAGTTTTTTTTTTTAAATACTATATGAATCAAGATTTTTGATTCACAACCAGCAGTCGCCTTTCAAAGTGGGTCCTTTGAATTTACCCACCAATAGACTCCCATGACACTAAAACTGTCAAAACTCCCTAGTCTTTGCTCCAAACCAATCGTGCCTAGTATCTTTAGAAAGCTAACAATAAGATCTAACTACTGCTAAAATTTCACATCCTATCTATAATTATCTAATTTGCAACATATGATTAACCGTAGCCTAAAATAAGAGATAAGGTTGGAAAAAAAAGCTTGGCATAGCTTGTCCAAGAGAAGAAGAGAGAGAAGGAGAGTAGCCGCCCATGCCCTCTTATCCAAGTAGGAGGAGGCCCAAGGATAGCGGCCACATCTCCACCATCCAAGTCAAAAAAACCCTAATCAAGATCAAGGGCCCAAAGTAACTCTAAGTCTTAAACCCGATTTTAGAACTGGACATACCTAAAACCTCCAAACTAAAGCAATTTTGATGAATCTAATATCACCAATGTATTCAAAATATATTGAAACCTCTAGAATGACTATTCATACGTCCTAATCCGAGTTCTAGATCTTTGAAAACCAAACAATGTACTAAACCAGTTGCTAGTCTCACTATAATTTTAATTCTAATTAATCTATAAAAAGGATTAGCAAGGGTTCTTCCCATGGAAGCCTTCTTGACCATTTTTTCCCATCTCTCTTTATATTTTTCTTTCTTTTCTTTCAATTTTTTTTTCTTTTCTTTCTTATAAAATAAGTATCTACAATTTGAAAGTTTTATCTTTACTCTTTCACTAAGTAAAACTAGCTACTAAAGTTTAACTAAACTAAAACTAATTAAACAAAATCATTTTGTCCTTTGATTATGATTGGCAATCTAAATAACACCTAATTCACGACTTCTAATTCTATCACTTAATTGTTCCCATTGTCTCTTTTGCTTCTTGCAAGTCTAACTATTCTACTAGCACCCCAATTCTACAACTATGTAAGTTCCAAAATCACTAATTATCTCATAACTAAACTAATTTTTGACCCAAGTTGAAGCTTTAGAACAATTCTAGGTCTAATTTTACCCTCTACACTAATCTAAGGCTATGTGGAGTCCATTAAGCTTACAACACTAATTATCATCCTATAGTACTACTAACCACTAATCAAACTTATTTTACAACTAATGGGGCTATTTTTACCACTAATTAACACTAACTAAAATTGTGGCTCCTTCAGGTATTTACACTTAGCCTATGCTATTATAAATTAGATCAAATTGATACTATTTTTATTTTTTTATTTTCTTAATTTAATTTAATTCTTTTTATTTATTTTCTTGTTATTGTTAACTCCTTGGTGGTCCAAAACTTTGCTTACAATGAGCCCGAAAAACAGCTTAGTTTGTCATTTTTTTACCAAATCCCATGATTTAGCGTTAGTTAGTGTGAATCTATGACAATTAGTAGGGTAGATACAAAAATTATGGTTAAGGGGGACAATTATCCCCAAACAATGTTATTCCTTGTTTTGGAAGCAATTTAAAATTATTCAATCAAGGAAAATGCCATAAAACAAAGTTAGAGTTAGTGAATTAATAATATTGATCCGTAGAAATTAGAGTTAAAATAATGATCAAGAATGACAAAATTTCCAAGTTACCATGTGTTTTTAACACATTGGAATTAGTAGGGCCTTGGAATGAATTCTTAAGTTTTTTGTAGTAACCTATTTCAACTTTTATCCAACTATAAAGGGGAAAAAAATAAAAGTAAAAAAATTAATCAATCATCTACAAGCATCATGAGGTTAGACAGGACCGAGCCCATTTACATTAATTAGTAGAAAAGTTAATTGAAATTAGCCTGGACCGGTTGTTCTAATTCTTCCAAACACTTAAAAGACCGGTGTTGTAGATTTGAATCCGGTAAATTATTAAATTTGAGAAAAACAAAAGGGTTCAGTGACTAATCCATAGGATTGAGGAATTGATTAATTCCTTAGGGCCCTTAATGAATTATTGTTCAAAGAAGACACATAGGACTGTATTCCAAAGAAATTAGAAGGGACCAAACCCAATAATTGGGGGTGGGAGGAAATAAACATACAAAGAAAAATCAAAATCAAAATCAAAATTGAAGAAGAAGAAAAGATAAAATAAAATAAAAATAAAAGTACAAGGGGAAAATAGGTGGCAGCCAATGCAGCCATGAATGAAGGTGAAGTAGACATTCTAATTCTCCCTCCCTCTGAGCCTGCGAAGGTGGATTTTGAGTTTTGAAGGAGAATCTTTTGGAAATATTTGAGGAATCAAGGGCAAGAGAGAGGGGAAGCGCTGCTGTAGGGAGAAGGGAGAAAGAGACGTGGTGTGCCAGGACAATGAGACTAGATTTAGGAGTTGGGTGAGCTCGGGGTGTGGGTCGGCATGATCTTGGAGCATGAAGAAGGAGTGCGTGGTTAGGTCATGCGAGGGAAGTGCCCAGCGCGCGAAGTGAGTGGGAAGGAGGAAGTCGTGAGCACCAGCCGAAGGAGGTGATGAGCACGGTCATAGGGCGGCTGGCGGAAGGGCGTCGAGAGTGTGAGTAAGGAGGCCAATCGGCAGCGGAAGAGGAGCGCGATTGTGAAGATCAGAGCAAGCAAGGTCTTTAGGAGCTCGATGAGCAAGAGAGTGGCATTGGCATCTGAAAACCAAGCGACGTCGAGATTACGGCGGAGACGACTAAGGCGAGGCTCTGTGCGATGTCGACGTCGACGTCGATGTGGTGATAGAGCGGCTGCGGCGAGCCCCGAACAAGATCAATGCGAGTACCGTAAGGGACAGCAACGGCGTGGCGCAAAGGGGAAGCGTGAGGAGTTGTGATGACGGAGCCAAGCTATAGAACAAGGCAAGAGTGAGGGTGAGGAAGGACCAACGTAGAAGCTGGAGCTGAATTTTCAGCACGCTTCATCTTGAGGTTTGTTGTGTGTTACGTGGGCATGGTGTATTGTTGAAGTGGTGTATTGATCAGATGTTGCTTGAATTCTTACACAATTTTATGGATCTCATATTGAGTGCGGAAGCGCTGTTGGATTTTCCTTAGGATTTATAAGTTAGGGCAAATTTGAGCTTGTGAATGCTTCATTGCATTGGCGTCAGCTATGCACAAAGGTTAATGGTTAATCACTAGTCCAAAACCGAGATATCCTTGTTTAAGCAATTCATGAGTTGAAAACGATGTCAGGTTTACGACATTAAATCACTCTTGTATGAGTTAATTGGAATTGTTGGTGGTAATTGGTCAATTGGAGCACAAACGTGTTGGTTTGGCATGTGATTCTTTGCTGGTCCTATCATTGCATGTGGTTAGAATGGTCAAGGTCATGTTTTGAGAAGCTCATTATGTAGATCATGAAAAAACATTAATTCTAGCCAAAGAAAACGTTCAATTTGGGTCAATTTTGAAGAAGTTATGCTTAATTGATAAAAAGAATTAATCCAAGGTAAGGAAAATTAATTAAAAAGTGAAAGGAAAGTGGAAAGAAAAAGAAAAGTAAACATTCATATTTTTCCTTTGCATTCATATATGCAATAGCTTATACAGAATGCGGCTGTTCTAAAATCATCTTCAACTTTGTTAAGACATATCTCTTTTGGACAAATGCCATGCCCAATGCGCCAATCTGTGCATTACTAGTGGTACAATGCATCGTCGAGTTGCAATTCACCACAAGAGCCGCACCATTTGGTGATTTGAAACACATATGGTATTACTGTAACTAAATCGATGGAAAGTCTTTCACCTCAACACCGCTGTCTACTTAACATATAAAGCATAATTTGTATCATTAATAAATATGCATGACAATATTGGTTTTTATGCATCAATCACCTTAAATTGTCCAAAAACATCTTCCTTAACTCTACAACTAAAAACTTGAGAATAATATTTTGGTTTTTTTGCTAAAAATCTAAACAAATGTGAACAAATAAAAGAATACTTTACCAAGATCTACACAAAGACACACATATATATATCATTGAGTAAAAACGTGCCTGGGTAAAGCCACACGATGATGCCGAAACCATAGTCGTTAACATCATCATGAGGATTACAATTATAATCGTGAGTCAAAGAGAAACATGTGAAAGGGGTACCTGCAAATCTGCATTCCCCTTCCAGTATTCCTTTATTGATTAGAACTTTCAAGTCTTTCTATTGTAGTTGGAAAAAATTGCTCAAAATATCCAAATATTTCGTAAGGAAACTTCTCAACCAAATCATAAAGACAAAACTGAGGATGACTAAAACCTGTTAAGACAAAACACTTTGCTAGATACCAACCACCATTGAACTTGCTAAACCCTAAATTAGATGAAGAGGTGACTTTTCAAGATAAAAATAAAAAAAACAAAAATCAACAAGTATGTCAAAGGGAGATCACATGAAGAGGTGAATTTTCAAGGTAAAAAAAAATAAAAAATAAAATAAAAAAAATCAACAAGCATGCCAAATTGGAATCAGATGAACAAAGGTGACTTTTCAAAATAAAAATAAAAACCAAACCACAGCAAGCATGCCGAAGTGAAATCATATGAAGAAGTGACTTTTCAAATAAAAATAAAAATAACAAAACTCAACAAGCTGCCGTAGTGAAATCAGATGAAGAGAGGTGACTTTTAAAAAAAAAAAATCGCTGCAAGCCAGCCAAAATAAAATCACAAATGGTACAAACATACCTATTGCTTTCATGGTCATATAATACCTCAAATAATTTCAATTGTGATTGATTGAGGATAAGTTGAGCAAGTAGCTTATGACGCCAGCCATTATTGTGGCGCATGATATGCTGTTTATTGCATGGCATTTGTCCACATTTGCATGCTTCACACTAGTACAACAATTCGTTTCCACATTCGCTCTGACGAGGCATGACGTGCTACACAATGAAAAAAACACAAGAATTAAGCTCCAAATTCTAATTGATTACACTCTAAGATTACATTGTAAAAAAAATACCTACAAAAACTCAACAAGCATGCCGAAGGTACCCTTTCCAGATCACACCACCTTAAACATACTCCACTCTAGAAGTCAAGGTCTTAGTACGATGTGTCGCAGCATTATGTTCCAGGAGTGGCTAGAGTTTGCATAAGAGGGGCACCATCATTAAGTGGCAACCAACATTGCTTATGAGCCCCACTCCTCATGCCAAGGTCGTGCTTACTGCGCACGACGTTAACAAAAGAGGAACTTGGACAAATGAACAATGCAAATCCTTAGAGAGAATTCTAGAGACTATTACATAAAAGTTAGTGGAAATTATATGGCACAAAAATAAATGAAAAAAATTGCACATCACCATTCACTTGGAATTCATATTTCATCCACTATTTGATCCTACTAAAGGATGAACTCCGAGTTTCTTGATGAGCTTTGTGCTAATCTTTCTTTCATAAAATTAACTAGAGGTCACTTCGTAAGCCTATGCCATATTCTTGATTTCCGTATCACCGTTTTTAATCTTGGTTCTCTAAGACATGGCGTATAGCTTTTGAAAGGTGCAGGAGTTCAGAAAAACACTTGTAGGATATGAAATGAGAAGCATGAAGATGTGGCTTGGATGCAATCACAAATAAAAAAGCTTACGGTAAGGTATTGGATACTAGATGGAGCCAAATCCTAATGACATGTTGATTAGGACCTTTGCAAAGAGGAACCGCAGCTAAAATTCTAGACTCAAAGCCCAAATTCGATCTTTTTAGCTACAAGTTGTCACAAGGACTATTCTTTACTATTGTACCAGGGAGACTATGAAGTTCTCAAGTAAAACCTGAAATAAACCATGCTGAACGTGATGGAAGTAAACCTCCACGAATCAAGGTAGAGAACAACTGTAAGGTAGATCAGATCCCAACTTTGCGTATTTCTTCGGTCCCTCCTTCACTTGCAATGACGAAGAGAAAAGGCTAAGCAATTGAATTCCAAATTTAATGCAACCATAAAGCAACAGCGAAATAAGGTGAAATCACGTGACAACAATCACAACAACAAGTTCAGTAGTATATCAACCAATCCAATCCTCTACTATGTTTTTTTTTTTTTTTTGAAAAACTAAAAATTAAAAGATTAAAATAAAAAAACTCACAAGCTTCACCGCATTTTGACAATAAGAAGGGCACCACCATCAAGTGGTAACCAACATTCTATGCTTGTTATCACTCCGAAAGCCCTCACAATCATCCAATAAAGTGTTTCAATTCATTTAATTCAAAAAAATTGTGCATGACAAATAGATGATAATTCTCAAAAGCACTTTGGCAGAATCCAATGTCAAAGACCTATCTGCCACTTCAGTGCAATAACGCCCAGATTGTTTGTCAATGAAAGTAAGATTTCCTTAACAAAACTAAACCAGCTCATTGCAAACAACACAATTTCACTTAGACGCGAATTCCACAATTCCACTGATCCAATAGCTTTTAAGAGCAAGGAAAGAATGTTATGTGTTCTATTCATCTTACATCTACTCTTGATTTTATAAAATCCATGCCTTACCTTGGTGGTGGGCTGATTTTGGAAGGGAAGGAATGGCCAACCTTGTCACATGCTCGGTCACCTAGCCATCCCCAGTTGCCTAGGGGGCTCACTGCCTTTTAACATGGGAGGGCCAGAGCCTTTCACCCCCTAGCCTCCTAGACCAACCTTCTTGCCTAAGAATGGAGGAGGATCATCAAAAAGCGTGATATCTTTCTAGTGCATGACAGGTGCTGATAGGGTTGAAGCTATCTCAACTATTCAGGTGAGTGTTCTCTATCCAGAAGTACTGCCCAGAACAATACGGCTGCAAAAATGTGTATTTTTCTTCTTTAAAAATTATTGACCCGCACTAGATTGTAAAATATATTAACAAGCTTGATTTAACAACCTTGATTTTATTCTGCTCTAATGATGGGCTATATGGTGACAGAGGCAATTAGAACTGGCTATGTGCACCTTACGATCAACCTCAAGGATCTAGAGAGTGAAGTGGTAAGGATTTGGTTTTGTTGTTTTGATTCATGGTTTGTTGTCATCTTTCAGCGGAATTGGATTCTACCAATAGCAGGAAGAGATTCTATCAATTATGTGGAGTTGTTGTATATTGATATTTTTTTGAAGAAGTGTGTTGTTCAATATCATCTGTAATTGCAGTTGGGAATCCATCTTCTGTAGATTCAAAGCTGGAGCAGCAGCCTTGATCAAGCGCTTCAGCAATCACCTACAAAACTCTCAACTTTGGGAACGAGGTATCAAGAGAGCTGTGAACAAAGCTTTAAATAGAGCTGCACACCTCCCCAGGCAAGCATTGAAGGCAAATAAAATAGCTCCTGCTGATCCCACCCAAAGCTCAGGTATGCGAGAATGTCAAATTCCTGACGTCTAATTCCATTTGTAACAGCTATGAACGTTTGTGCTAAATGGACAATGCATGAAGCGTAATATCCAAGAACGTCTTTTTCAAATACACTTCAGGTTATTAGACATGGAAACTGAGTGGTTAAGGTTCAGAGATATACCTTTTCCTGACCATTCTTGCCGAATCGTCTAATTGCGCGCACACCAGCACCTGTCATGCACTAGAAAGATATCACGCTTCATAACCAGAATAGTTATAACTCAAAAATGTCCAACACATCACATTGAACTAGTTAGCAATGGCCAACTATGCAACTCGACTTGAAGGCATAAAGAAGATGTAGGTAATATAAGAAAGGGGTAAACCTACACTTGAGACCCCCATGCCTCGAGCTTTGAATTCTACGCCACACTCAACATATGCACATGAGTGCTGCAGAGCCTGCATGCTTGTGAGCTAGTGGTGATGATTCCTAGTTTTGTGACTGATGAGAGGCAAGCAGTCAGCTACAATTCCCTCTCTCTGACCTCAGTCAGGAACTTATTAGGGTTGAAGAGGTTGTTTGAGGTGACAACATTGAGGATAGAATGATTTAGCCCTTGAAGGTTGTTGTGTTCAAAAGTGACACTCCCAGCCGGTTGAATTGTAGATTGCACATCAATCAATGAGGGTTGAGGTGAGGAAAAGTCAAATACACTTCAAAAGAAGTGCCTAATTCTGAGACTAAATGTGCAAAAGGAATCTAAAGAAACTTACCAAGGTTGGCCGACCACCACTACCCGCAGTAATGCTCCACTCAGTGCTGACCTCCGTTATCCTTTATTCCAGCTCCTTGAATTTCACTTCCACCACACGTATTAGATGTGAAAGTCAGAGGTAAGCAAAGGAGAAAAAGTCAAAGCTACAGGCATATAGATATGGCCCAAAATAGTAACAAGATGGAACAACTCCTGTCAATACCTACCTGTCATAATTCACCTGTGGAGACATAGCAGCATGCCGTAATTGGGCCCCATCTTTCAGTAGACTTCACATGCCAACTGTCACACACTTAATTGGTTCTACAATTGTGTATAGATGAGGCTATCAAGGCATCTAGAGGCTGCTGTCAAACATCAACGTTGTCAGGCATCCGGAAATTTTTGAGCTGTAAAAAAACAAAAAACCATATCATTTATGCACTCGTGAAGAAAGTTGTGAGGGATCCAAAGGCTAAGATACAAAGAGGAGAAGTGGAGATGACTTTGCCCAAAAGCTCCGACTTTGCACCCTGTTCAACGAAATATTGTACAGTTGGCTGAAGGCCTAGAATCGTGTAGCCAAGAAGCTGCGGCCGCCGTAAGATCACCTTAACCGGCGCTTTCTCTCTCTCCCCCGCAACTTCCAAGCGCCACTCCCTCGATCTCTCTCCAGCTCCAAGCGTAGCTTATTTCTCTTCCCAACTCAGCAGCACCGCCGCTCTCTACCCTTCCTTCACCAACACCTCGGATTCGCCTCAACCAAGTCACACTTAAACCCTCACACTACCCTCATTGTTGCTCATCATGGCTCTCTCGCGCTTCCCATTAGTGCTCCTTGCTCGCGCTCCTGCCGCATTACAACCTTCTCTCCACCTACTGCCGACCCGGCAACGCCCCCAGAACTCCCCTGATCTCGCCCTCGCTCTCCGATTCCCACTCCACTATGCATCTCCTGCTCCTCGCTGCACCGCTTTCTGGCGGATCCACGCCCTACCCATCTCTCAATGCACAACTTGTCTCCTTTGATATCCTAGAATTTTCCTCCAACGTCCACAAAGAAACAGATTACTAAAAAACCAAAACCCTCCCGAGCAAGATTGTGGGGAAAGAGAAAGTAAAACAATTTCGATTAATTCTTCTACCACACCAAATTGGACTTGGCAAAAAACAATGGCCGCCTTTGGCAGGCCCGCCACCTTCCAATTTTTCCTGATTTTTATTTTTATTTTATTTTTATTTTTTTAAATGCGGATAATTCTCACTGGACTTTGGAATTAATTAAAGAGAAAAAGGAAAAGGATTCTTAGGAAATATCTCCCAAACCATGATTTTGATGAAGAAAAGGACTTCTAAATTTGAAATCTTGATACGTAAGTTAGTCTACTAGGGAAATTTGAAATTCGTTGATTTTCCTGGAAATTCTTGCAAATTCCTTAGGTTGTAGGACTAAATTGGGAAAATGAAGGAAATGAAAGAAATATTTGTTAAAGGCCGATTAATTTGGGAAAAATTATCTACTAATCAGGGATGATGGAATTTATTACAACCATGATACTTTAGATTTGGAACATTGAATTATTAATTCTTTTATTATAATTGGATAGAATTAATAAGGTAATTTGGATGATTATAAATCCTCTTTTGTTGCAAGATTGATTTAAATAGGCTATATACATTTGTTTAATTATAAATTTTGTAGTCAAGTACCTTATATCAAATGGATTATCATGGTGATGAATGGCAACTTTCTATAGTATACAAAATTCATTTCATCAAGAAAACTTAGTATTGCGATGTTATAAAATCAAGGTGCAAAAAAATTACTTACCTTCCTTCAAATGCTATGATCTTCCAATCCATGCTATCAAGAATTCTAAGAGCATCTTCACGTATTGTTCTAGTAGTCTTCAACAAGGTCTTGCAATTATAAGTGCAAAGGAATCATTATGTATATTATATGCTATTGGCAAAATAAATAAATATAGTTTTGAGGCACTATTTGAGAAATTTAGTCATGGATCTTTAGGAGTTAATAGAGATATCATAAAATTACCTTGTATGGGTAATTTAATGTCCCTTCTTTTGATTTAAATATTCCTTTTAGTTTGCTCTTAATTGTTATTAGATATGGAAGAGCTTGATTGCCTATCCTTATTAAGTGTGGTAAAGCTTTACAGTCTCTAATCATAAGGTGGAACTCTTTTATGCAACAGAATAGAAGCACAATTATCTCTCATGTTGTATCAAGTAGGTTAGTTGCCTTTTGTCTCTTTGAGCTTATTATAAAACTTCAAAGCTACACTGACTCACAAAATTGTCTCAATGTTTACTTATTCATCAGACTTTTTTTGATATCTCCACTCTACATGCCTTCATGGAGCCCATACTTTGAAAAAAAAAGTCAGTAGTATGTTTTAATTATACAGTGTAAAAGCCATAGCAATTGCACTAGTAAAAAAATTTTAGCCAAAAAAATGTATGTATGATACATTGAAACAATTTTGTGACTTGTAAGTCAATACTTTGTTGTACTGCCCTTTGCCTTCAAAACCACCTGCATGAGGCGAGGCATGTTGTCCACTAGATTCAAAATCACTTCTTGGCTTATGTCCTCCAATTCCTTCTCAACCCTCTCGCTGTCACAGACATACTCTTGTAAGCCAATAATTACATATATAAATAGGTAGAAGTAAATAAAAGTAGGTAAAAGAAAGTTAATTCTATAGTATTTCATATAGAAGCTTCTTAGAAGCTTTATAGATGTTGCTTTGACTTTATAGGTGTCTTTAATTGACTTTTTGGAATTAGAAACGTGGTCAACAAGTTGGCCATGTACCACACATGTTATTAGCTTGAAGACCAAGCTAACTATGTGGCCCACATGTAAAAAACTTACCTTGTAAGTCAAGGCATGTGTCCTATAAAGTCAACACATATTAGAGGTCCTATAGAACATCACCATGTAGCTCCTAGTTAGATAGTATATATAGAGACAAGAGTAAAGGATTCTTCACTCTTGTCAACTTTTTTCTTGCTTCCAGTCTAGTTTCAAGGGTCTCTAGTTTTCTTGGATTTTTGGCAATAGCCATTCCAGTTTTTTTTTTAATATATATATCAAGTTATTTCTATTTTGTCATCTTTCTTTGAGAGAAGTCTCACTCATTTATTTGTCTTTATCATATTCTTGTCCTTGACAGATTGACAAGAGTACATTTATAATATCAAAGCTTTATCTAATCTTGATTATGAGTGCATTACTTCTTTTTCTTGATAAGACATGAGTATATTAGAAGTTCCAAATTATCTTCTTCTAAATTGATATTGTCCTTAGTATTTTCTTTATTCTCAAGTTCTTTCTTCTATTTGTCTTCGGGATATTAGACATCTTCTCTTTTTTAAGTGTTATCATAGCAGAACTTGTTGAAATGAAGAGTGCAATGGCACAAATATAAGAGCAATTGAGGGAGTTAATGCTTGCGATGCATTAACTCAATTTACCACCACAAAGAGCAACAAGACTGGCAGGAAGTGAAGATATAGAAATGATCAAAGCTGCTTCAACATCTGCACCCAATCATGTCCGTTATCTTATGGTGGAACGCCCTTCTAGTATTAGAGAATCAAGAATTGCCTTGCCCAAGAAATTTGATGGCATCAGATTAAAATTTAGAGGATTTATCAATCAAGTACAACTTGTGATTGAACTTCAATCCCAAAGCTATCCAACTCTAGGATCGCAAGTTAGATTCATTGGTATACTGCTTTCAAGTTCAGCATTATTATAGTTTTCATCTTTTCTTGAACGACGAGATCCAATATTGGATAATCTAAAGGCTTTTCTGGCAGAGTTTCAATCCATGTATGGAGAACATGATGCAATTCGTGTTGCAACCAATAAGATCCATATTTTACGATAAGACAATTGATCAATAATGTTGTATGCTTCACAATTTCGACAACTTGTAACTGATATCAAGTGGGATGATGCTGCACTGATTAGCCAATTTTTCTACGGATTATAATATGAGGTGAAAAAATTCATGCTCAACTTACTTGATCCTCAAACATTGAGTCAAGCAATTGACTTTACTATGAAGTGCGACAATCACCTTTTTGAATTTTGATCTGAGAACCGTACAAGTGGACCTCAATGTTACTATAATTCAATAGCAACACCAACATCTCTTCAATACATACATTCGAAAGTAGAGGATATGTAAATTCATGTAATACGTTTCAAACCTCTTACTAAGCAAGAAAAGAATCGTCATTGACCAGAAGGATTGTGCTTATATTGTGGAAAACCTAAGCACAATGCTCAACATTGTTCAAAGAAGCGACGCAACCATAAAATGAGGAGTACTGCAATCAAAGGAGATAACATTTCAGAAAATGAATTTGTCCAGCTACAATAGAGATCGTGCGGCTGGAACCTTTTACAACGCCTAGTGAAGGTCATATCCTCTCCTCAGAACCCTCTCCATGTTTTACAATAAATCTTATTCTAGGACCTAAACATCTCAAAGGCTCTACCTTGCTAGATTCAGGAGCCTCAGCATGTTTCTTAGATGAAAAATTTGCTAAAAGACATAGCATATTTTTAGTAAAAAAAATTAAACCTATTCATGTAGAAGTCATAGATGGTCATCCGTTGTCTTCATGAGATGTTATTCATGAAACCCTTCCTATAGAATTAACAACTAATGGTCATAGTAGCTTTGTAATATTTAATATCATTAGATCTCTTTTTAATCCAATCATTTTAGATTTATCATGGCTAGAAAAATATAATCCTAAAATAGATTGGACTTCTCATAGTCTTGACTTTTTTGAAAGTATAACTAAGAGTGTAGTTAATCAAGTAGAAAGTCATAAGTCTAGTATAATAAAACCTATATTTGAGGTACAAGTACTTTCTTGTATCCTGCAAAAGAAGAATCACCTTGAGTCATTTATGCCACACCTATTTCTACCGATGGAAAGACTTCAAGAAGAATTCTAAGCCAATATCAAGATTTTCAAGATGTATTTGAGAAAAAAAATGTAGATACTCTTCTAGAACTTGATTCATATGATTGCTCAATTAACCTTTAAGAAAGAGCACAACCGCCATTTGGACCAATCTACAATTTATCTCAAAATGAGTTAGCTGAACTCAAGGAGTATATTGAAGAGAATTTGGCCAAGAACTTCATATGCTATTTCAAATTTCCAACAGAAACTCCAATTTTATTTATGAAGAAAAAAGATAGATCATTGTGGATGTATGTTGATTATCGAGGACTCAACAAAATCACTAACAAAATCAGGTACCCGCTACCTTTGATATCTAGACTTCTTGATTAGTTGAATCAAGTTAAGATCTATATAAAAATAGATCCATGGGGAGTATATAATTTGGTACGCATCAAAGAAGGAGATGAATGAAAGACTGCGTTTCGAACAAGGAATGGACATTTCGAATACAATGTCATGCCTTTTGGACTTACAAATGCACCAACAGCATTCCAACATCTAATGAATGATGTCTTTTGGGAGTTTTTAGATGATTTTGTTGTGTGTCACCTAGATGACATCTTAATCTATTCTAAGAACCCAGAAGAATATGAACTTCATATTCGCCAAGTATTACAAAAACTAAGAGATGCAGGACTTTATGTCAAGATAGAAAAGTGTGTATTTCACACTACTGAAGTCAACTTCTTAGGATACATCATTTCAAATAATGGACTTATGATGGATCTTAAGAAAGTTCAAATTATTATGAATTAGAAGATCTCAAAAACGGTAAGAGATATCCAATGCTTTTTGGGATTTGCGAACTACTATCAGATCTTCATTAAAGACTTCTCTCAAGTTGCAACTCCATTTACACGTTTGACTTACAAAGACAAACTTCAATTGAATCAAGAAGTACAAATAGCATTTGATGCTTTGAAGACAACCTTTTTTTCTACATCAATCTTCTATCGCATCGATTTTTTTAAGCCATTTATTATGGAAATAGATGCATTGGACTTTACTTTGAGTACCGTATTGTCACAAATGGGAACATATGATAAACTTCACTCAATAGTTTTTCATTCCAAAAAAATTTTAGCAGACGAGATCAACTACGAGATCTATGACAAAGAATTTCTTGTAGTTATGGATTCATTTCAAGAATGATACCATTACCTAGCAGGTCCTTCCAACCCAGTCATAGTGTATACGGATCATATGAACCTCAAATATTTTGTGTCAGCACGTGTTTTGAATCGTCACCAAGCCCATTGGAATATGTCTTTGTCAAGATTTGAATTCAAGATGACTTATCGACCAAAAAAACAACAAAGTTTGTTAGATGCACTCTCTAGACGATCTTACCTTCCACCAAAAGAAGGAGATGCTGCTTTAGATCAACAACAAACAATTCTCTTGAAGCCAAAGCATCTTCAACTTCGAGCAATGAAATCAATACTAACTGTTGATTCAACTTTTATTAGTCAAGTTCAGTCAAGTATGGCTTCTGATCCTCTTATTCATGATATTAAGAGAAATCCTTCGAAGTCTCTTGATACTTCCGAGTTTAAATTCAAGAAGAATCTACTATATTTTAAGAAACGCCTATATACTCCAGAAAGTGAAGCTCGATTACGTGTTCTTTAAGCTTGTCATAACTTTCCAGCAGCATGACATTTTGGATACAATAAGACTTTGGAACTAATATCTAGGGATTTTTGGGAGCCACAAATGTGGAAAGTAGTCAAAGATTTTGTACAATCTTGTGATGTTTGTTCAAGTTCAAAAACTCCTCGTCATCGACCTTATAGACTTCTTCAGCCATTACTCATTCCAGAACAATCAAGGTCTTTTATTTCTATGGATTTCATCATGGATCTTCCAATCTCAGGTTCTCATGACTCTATATTCGTGATAGTAGATCGTTTTACCAAGATGGCACATTTTGTACCATGTATAAAATCTATCACAAGTGAAAAAATAGCTAAGCCCTTTCTTAACAATATCTATCGCTATCATGGATTATCCAAGGATATTATATCATATAGAGGAAATCAATTTGTATCAAGATTTTGGCGAACTCTTTTTAAGATTCTAAAAGTCGATATAAAACTATCTTCAACATTCCATCTTCAAACTGATGGACAAATGGAGCGTATTAATCAAGTTTTGGATGAGTATTTAAGATGTACTATTAAATACCAACAAGATAATTGGACAACTCTTTTGCTATTGGCAGAGTTTGCTTATAATAACATGATACATTCTTCTACAAAACACCTTTTTTTTTCCAATTATGGTTATCATCCACGACTTGATACTTTTGACTTTTCAAAAGTTAATAATCCTCTTGCAAAAGATTTGGCAATTCATTTGTCAAAGCTACATGCAATGATGAAGGTGCTAATATAAAATTTTGAAGTAAGTTATTGGTTGGTTATTGACAACCTTGAGAATTAGACTTATGGTTAGGCACTTTAGTTAGTAACAATAGGTTGTTAGTGGAAAAAATAGTTAAGAAATCAAAGAATCATAACCTTTGGAATCTACTGGCCAATCGTCCATCTTCTGGTAGGATAAAGAGGTTGAGAAAAGGGAGATCGGGGCTAGACTATGAAAGTCATAAGCCGAGGTAAGCTTGGTGCTACCTCTTTGTTTTCTTTGTTTTTATTATTTTCTTATGAAGAATTGTGATTGAGAGAAGTATTGTTGAAACTATGATTAGAATATTATAGAATATGATTTTAGACTAATCGTTTCGGAGAAAATCTATGACTTTTGAGAATTGAGATTATCGAATTGTGTTGTATTAAGTGAAGACATTGAATTCTGTGTGATGAATTAAGAAACTGAATATAATAAGTAAGTTGGAGATCAGTAATTGAATTTATATAAACCGCAAAGAGAATAAGTGGGAGATGAACTGATAAGAATATGGAAGTATTGTTGAATTGATAGTCATAGAATGAATTATTTGTTGAATTAAGACGGAAGTAGTAAGCCTTGGTGTTTTGTAGTTTAATAATTGATTTCACATAACTAGAGTACAGTCAATTTTGACACTAACAGATCCAATTCTTATATCCAGTCTTTTGCTATGTTCAAATCCACCTCTATTAGTTCAATTACTTTGGTATACTAAAGCTTGAAGACAACAAGAACAACATTTTGACACTGTTGCTGGGGAAATGATATCAATATGAAATGTTAGAAATTGATTGTATGGGAGATGGAATTATATGTTGAATAAGAACGTGAGAAGAACCAGTTTTAAGGTTGCAAATATGTGAGTTATAATTCAAGGTAATATTGGTTTTAACAAGAAGAATGAAAGATTATGAGTGATAATCATGAAGGAGAGGATTATCAAAGAATTAATCGACAACGAAAGAAAGACAAGAGTGATTATGCATAAGAAATCTCCTATGGGAACAACAAAAAAGAATTGTAGGTCCAAGTAAAATCAAAGGAAGAAAAATTAAAATTCAAATAGCAAGGAGACTAGTGATAACATCAATGGCCGTGAAAGTGCAAAAAGTACCAATTGCGGTACAAATGGGAGTAGTAGGAGACCGTACTACAAGTGTGACACCATTACCTACTTTTAGTGGTTGGCCGGGCTCTGATCTTGATCATGTTATATTTCAATTCTTGATAGCTTGCGTGGCTAATAATGGTAGAACTGAAGATATTTGGTTGAGATAGTTGCTAATAACTTTAAAAGATATAGCTTTTGAATGGTATAATCGGCAACCAATGGATAGATTTTTCAATTAGGAGGCCTTGAAGAATGCCTTTTTAATCCATTTTAGACTAATTGGATTTGAAGATTGACTTAGAGAAAGTTTTATGAATAGCAAGATGTTTGCGAGAGAATTGATAGAGTCCTATTATGGTCGGGTCGCGGATATACTTTGTAAATGGCCAAATAATCAAATGCAAGATGCATTTATATTGTCGATATTAATTAACAATTTGCATCCACTAGAATTAAAAATATTTGTAAAAAAAGCTCGAGCAACTACGATAGAGGCATTGTTGGCTCGAGTAAAGGTGTGGAAAGAATGTCATTATGACCAATTGTTAACAGTGAGGGCCACGATGATTCTAAGTTCAGGAAGCCAACAAATACACTCGGAAAATGTGTTGATGAGTAAATATCCACAAATGGCTGACTCCAATGTGAAGAATGTTATATTGTAATAACCAATTAATGCTATCCCACTCCAAGCAATAGCGCCAACAACAATGACACCTTATTTTACATTGCCAACCTATCAACAATAAGAATTGTTCACATATACGACTGTTAAAGATCCAAATGAAGCCTTGTTATTAAATCTAATAAAGAAGATTGAAGAATTGGCCGTGAATTTGGCTAAAGATAAGAAAAAACGACATAAGCCTTCTAAAACAAGATCTAATGTATGGTGTAATAATTGTAAGAGACAAGATCATTTTGATATGGAATGTCCATCACCTAAACAAACGGGTATTCAATGTACATTTTGTGGAAGAAAGTACCCTTCTCAAAACTGTTGGTCTTTACAAAGGCAACAACAATTCAGTAATCAGACCATGATCCCACCGACTTAGTAGGAAGTCAATCAAGTTCAAATGAGAAATACGTATGGATGGAATTGAAATCGATCAAATCGACAAAATCGAGCATTCAATTACTTTTAAAGTCTCAATTTTAATCAAGGATCTACATCAAATCCCCAGAACTACGGGAAAGAGCAGTAGAGGTATCAGCAATATGCTCCACTGGCGTCATCGAACCAAGTACCCTCTATACTAATAGGACAATCAGAATCATTTTCTAACCATACATGGAACAAGCCTAGTAGGTATATATTGGTAGAAATACCCAATATGCCTGATGAGGGTGCAAGAAGACCACTTCATTGTTTCTTTTGTAGACAGATTAGTCATTATACTAGTGAATGTCCCAATCCCAGAGCCAGTTATGATTATGCGCCTGTATGTGGGAATTGCAAGCAGTCAGGATATACTAATCATCAATGTAATGCTCCGTTTAATTTCAATAATCGGGATTAGCAGATCCAAAGCCAAGGAAAAATGGAGGAGATAAATCAAGGTCCTCAAGATTCTCTGGTAAATCAAGTGGAATGTATCCAAGCTGTTCTTACTAAGAGTCAGAAAAAGGGGAAAGGACTAATTCAACATTTGAGTGAGCCTGAAGCGAAGGGCCAATTTGACCCAATTATGGAACCATCCAATCCGGGTCCTGACATGGACCCCTTACTTAGTATAAGACCTGAATCGATTGAGTACCCTAATGAAGTACCGATTATGAAGGCTTCAGTTCCATTTCAAGTTGTTCCGTTCTCTATACAGTTTCAAAAAACGTCTTTTTCTTTAAAGATCCTCTCAGAGGTGTGAATTCCAAAGAACCAATATCAACCCAATTGGAAGAATAATCTTACCTATTGAAAGAACTAATTTTATAGGCTTCGTCAAATTTAGTTCCAGTAGCTTTATCAATTTCTAAAATAGAGAAAATCAATTTACTTATGTCGGTGTCTAGGACTCGGAAGAAGAAACAGACATTGAGAATTATCACTAATACAAAACCATATGATATTCTAAAAGATTTTGGCACCATACAACCCACGATCTCTATGAAGCAACTATTGGCAATAGTACCTGACTGCCGAACTATCTTGAATTCCTCATTAATTCGTTGCAAATCTTGAAATAAAAAAATCCAAGAAATAAGTTTGAATCCCGATTCGGGTGCAACAATGATTGATGTCTCAATTGATGGAGTGTTACTATCGAGAGTATAAGTAGATGAAGGATCTACTGTAAAACTTATGAATGTTGCTACAATGGATGACTTATTGCCTACTATAGTAGTTTTGAGAATGGTTGACTCCTGTCGAGTTAAACCTATGGATATTTTACAAAGTATTGATATAGTAATTGTGAAGATTATCTACAAAATTGATTATATTATTTTTTGATTGCAAAGCTCTATATTGTCATACCTAATTTTATTGGGACGACCGTGGTTGTATCAAGCTAAAGCTCGAAATGATTGGAGCCATGGTACATTGATAATTGGGAAAGGTAATGATCAAATTATGCTTCAAATATACCCTGTCTAATATCACCAAAAAAATCAATTTGTCAGTTTAGAATTCACATCAGATTGTGAAGATGAGTCTGCAAAAGAAGAAATTAGTGCACTTGATCCAATTTATGCTGATACAAGATAAGTTGTCGAGCATACTAAAATGAAATACCAGTATAGGGGACCGGGAGAGTACTTAGTTCCTCCAGATGTTATGGACAATTCTGATCATATGATTATATTGGATGAATAGACAGAATATTAATCATGTTAGTATTATGGAATTGGAGTTGGAAAATTCTAATTTATCAAATTTTATGAAAGTTTCTGAAATAGAGCAGAACATTATTCCAGAGACTCCTAAAATTCCACGATGTCAACCAATTAATTTCGGTACAGAGAAGGCTCCCCAAATCATTCAGATTTATGATGGTATACAAGGTAAGGAGAAAGAAATTTGAGTGGATTACTTTTTAATGCATAAAACTGCTTTCGCATAATTGTATGCAACTTTAAAAAGAGTTCCAACTGAAGTTTGTGAGCATCGAATTATATTGGAGGAGAATGCTATACCAGTATACTAAAGACAACATTGACTTAATCCAAAATACTCATTTATAGTAAAAGAAGAATTGGATAAACTCTAGAAAGTCGGATTTATCTATCTAGTTTCTTTCAATGAATGGATTTCACCAATTATTATGGTACCAAAAAAGAATGAAAAAGTTTGCATCTGTCAAGATTTTTGCAAATTAAATAGGGCTATCAAGAAGGATTATTTTCCTTTACCATTCATGGATAGAAAATTGAATGCTATCAGTGCAAATGAATGGTATTCATTTCTTCATGGATTCTTTGGTTATAATCAAGTTAAAATTGTAAAAAAAAACCAGTTAAAAACTACTTTTACTATGGATTAGGGGACCTTTGCCTATAAAGTTATGCCATTTGGGCTTTGTAATGCACCAGCTATATTTCAAAGGATAATGATGCAAGCGTTCCAAGATTATCTACGAATTTCAATGGAAATATTTTTAGATGATTTTTGTACATTTAGTACGAGAGACAAGCATTTAGAATATCTAAGTCAATGTTTGAATCAATATGCCAAATATGGAATTTCTTTAAATTCAAAAAAATACCAATTTGGTGTGTATTCTGATAAACTGTTGGGTCATATAGTTTCGATGGCAGGCATTGCTATAGATCCACATAAAATAAAGATTATATTAGAATTAAAGCAACCAGACATTATTATGGGTGTTTGAGCATTTGTCGGCCATGTCAGTTATTATCGATGATTTATCTATTTATTCACAATTATATGCCTTTCCTTGACAAATCTCTTCAAGAAACCACTAACCGATGGGACCAGTCCATTTTGGACAAAGGAATGTACAATTGTATTCGAAATATTAAAAAAGAAATTGGTTTCAGTACCAATATTGTTAGACAAAATGATTCCAAGTTTATGTGGATGCATCTAATGTCACGATTGGTTCTATACTAAGCCAAAAAGATGACCGGGGTTTTGATCACCCTATTTATTATGCAAGTCGTTAATTGGTAGCAGCTGAAAGAAATTATACAACAACTGAAAGAGAAGTATTAGAGATGATTTATTCCATACAAAAGTTTTGACATTATCTTTTTGGTTATAAATTTGTTTTCCATGTCGACCATGATGCTTTAAAATATACGATTAATAAGTGTCAATTGAGTGGTCATATTGCATGATGGATTTTACTCTTGCACGAATTTAACTTTACTATTCAAGTAAGACAAGAAAAATCACATTCCAATGTAGACCATTTATCTCGGTTATCTAATATATTAGATAATGAACCCATTAATGATGCACTATATGATGCGGAACTATTTGCGGTAGATGTAATTACTCCAGAGTATAGTGAAATAATTCAATACTTGAAATTTCAAACCTTCCCACCTAATTTTAATGAAAATCTTAAATGATGCTTAATATTAAAATGTGCACCTTACACGATGATTGGTGAATCTTTATATAAACAAGGCAAGGATGGAGTTTTGCAATGCTGTATTTATGAGATTGAAGTGAGTACTATATTGGAAGGTTGCCACTTAGATAATTGTGGTGGACATTTTGCAGAAGACAGCATGACTCGTAAAGCTTTACAGGCTGATTATTGGTAGCCAACAATGTTTGTAGATGCCTACCAATTTGTCCATCATTGTGACCCATGTCAGAGAATGGGTCAACTTACTGGAACTTCAGTAATGCAATTGGTACCAATTCTGGCTCAAGCGCCTTTTGAAAAATGGAGAATTGATTTTGTGGGACCAACTGTACTAGCCTCGAGAAATGGACAAAAATAGTATATATTGGTAGCAATAAATTACATAACAAAATGGGCTGAAGCCATATCTACGAAAACTGATAGTGCAAGTACATTAGCAACCTTTTTGTATGAAAATATTATTACATGGTTCGATTGTCCACTAGAATTGGTTAATGATCGAGGAACTTATTTTATAAATAATACAATCGAAGCACTTGCAGCTAAATATGAGATAAAACATTGTAAGACTACACTGTATTATCCTAGAGCCAATGGAAAAACGGAAAAGACTAATGGAATTTTGTATAAAATCTTAACAAAAATAGTTTCAGGAGCGGGAATAGATTGGGACACTAAGTTGTTTGCAACTTTATAAGCATACTGTATTGCATATAAATTTACTACCAATGCTACCCCTTTTCAATTGGTTTATGGCCAGGAAGCAATATTACCTATTGAATTGGAAGTCCAAATTATACAAATTGCTATAGATAATAGATTGGAAGATCATGATTCATTACAGCACCATTTAGAAGAATTGGAAAAATTGGATGAAACTAGAGCCAATGCATTAATAATAATGAAAACTACACAAAAACGAAGGAAGACTTATTATGATAGTAAGTTTAGACCAAAGGCTTTTATACCAAATGATTTGATACTTTTTTATGATAGTCGATTTAATAATTTTCTAGAAAAATTTTAAGTTCGATGGTATGGGCCATATCAAGTTATTGACGGATTTCCAAATGGTTCAATGCAATTAGAAGATTTTATGGATACTAAATTTATAACACGGATCAATGGCAATTGGTTTAAATTTTACTATACTTAAACCCTAGACGGATTTTCTGTTACAAAAAGAGGAGTTGATACAATTGATTGGACCATAGTAAGAAGTAAGAGGGGGGCTCTTGACAAGCATCGTATTTTCTTTTGTGGTTAAGGAGAAGTGGATAAGAGAAAAGGAGATGATGGCGAACATGATGTGTAACAAAGTAAGAATGGAAACCGATTGGAAGGAACGACAAGAGTGACTGCAAGTAGAGGTTGCAATGTTGCACACTAAACTAGCCGCATTAGCAAAGGAGGCCAATAATTTAGTGCAGACCAATACGTCAATTTCAGCGACAACACCTTTGGTGATACCTTTGAAACTGAAAGAAGAATGGCATAAGATGTTGGAGAAGCGCGACAACCAAATTGCCATCTTGAGTCTTAGGTATGAGAATTGGGTTTGTTGAATGAAGATTTGACAGCATTTGGATGGAGAACCATCGAATATCCAAGCAAATGACGAAGATATAACAAAGGAAGAGGTCAGCAATTCAAAGGGTGGTAAGCCAACGCCATTAATTAAAGATGCCAATGCTGCT
The DNA here is from genome assembly GCF_059467195.1 of Physcomitrium patens. Lineage (NCBI taxonomy): Eukaryota > Viridiplantae > Streptophyta > Bryopsida > Funariales > Funariaceae > Physcomitrium > Physcomitrium patens. The sequence continues at coordinate 14,376,830 of NC_143429.1, read as the reverse complement.
TCGTCTTTATAAGTTGAGGCCAAATAATGTTTGTGAGGACGTTGTACAATTAGGAGTGGAGCTATGTAGAATAAGTAAATAAATTTTGTGGTAAGTTACTAGTTGGTTATTGACAACCTTGAGAATTAGACTTATGGTTAGGCACTTTAGTTAGTAACAATAGGTTGTTAGTGGAACAAATGGTTAAGAATTCAAAGGATCATAATCTTTGGAATCTGCTGGCCGACGGTCCATCTTTTGGTAGGATAAAGAGGTTGAGAAAAGGGAGATTGGGGCCAGACTGTGAGAGTCATAAGCTAGGGTAAGCTTGGTGATACCTCTTTATTTTCTTTGTTTTTATTATTTTCTTATGAAGAATTGTGATTGAGAAAAGTATTGTTGAAAGTGTGATTAGAATATTATAGAATATGGCTTTAGACTAATCGTTTCGGAGAAAATCTATGACTTTGAGAATTGAGATTATCGAATTGTGTTGTATTAAGTAAAGATATTGAATTCTGTGTGATGAATTAAGAAATTGAATATAATAAGTAAGTTGGAGATCAGTAATTGAATTTATATAAACCGCAAAGAGAATAAGTGGGAGATGAACTGATAAGAATATGGAAGTATTGTTGAATTGATAGTCATAGAATGAATTATGTGTTGAATTAAGATGGAAGTAGTAAGCCTTGATATTTTGTAGTTTGATAATTGATTTTAGATAATTAGAGTATAGTCAATTGTCACACAAACAGACTCAATTCATATAACCAATCTTTTCTTGTATTCGAACCTACCTCTATTAATTCAATTGCTTGGGTATATTGAAGCTTGAATACAACGAGAACAATAAGAAGCTTCCTAGAAGCTTTATAGATTTTGCTTTGACTTTATAGATATTTTTAATTAACTTTTTGGAATTTGAAACATGGTCAACAAGTTGGCCATATGCCACACATGTTGTTAGGTTGAAGACCAAGCTAATTATGTAGCCCACATGTAGAAAAACTTACATTGTAAGTCAAGGCATGTGTCTTACAAAGTCAACACGTATTAGAGGTCCTATAGAATGTTACTACGTAGCCCATAATTAAATAGTATATATAGAGACAAGAGTGAAGGCATCTTCACTCTTGTCAATTTCTTTCTTGCTTCCAGTCTAGTTTCAAGGATCTCTTATTTTCTTGTCTTTTGGCAATAGTCATTTCAATTTCTTTTTTAATATACATATCAAGTTATTTCTATTTTGTCATCTTTCTTTGAGAGAAGTCTCACTTGTTTATTTATCTTTATCATGTTTTTATCCTTGATACTTCCACAATTCCATCATGCCACTAGTTTGTGTTGACTTCATGTTGAGTTGATGCTTAAGATGATCTTAGATATGCTTGATGGGATTCAAATCGCATGATTGTGCTGGTTATTATAGTACCTTCAATTCCAAGTCCTCTAGGCAAGCTTTGGCCAGCTTTGATGTGTGTTTGGGATTGTTATTTTGGTAGAAGATAACGTCATCTATGTCCAACTTATAGTATTCCAAATTGCAAAATGACTTGTTATTGAGAATCTGATAGTAGAATTCAATGTTGAGATTATTTTGAATGTTTGTGAGATACTCAACGTCCTTTGCGATGATGCAGTCCTACACCATGATCGATCGTCTGTTGTGCTTCACTATGGCATTGCAAGTCTGGGTGGAGATTGGCTCACCCCACTACTTCCAAGACCACATCCTACTATCAGAGCCAATCTTGTTGATTTGTATTTCATCAGACCAAACAACTTTGCATTAGACATGTATTGTCTAGTCTCTGTGACGTTGATAAAATACAGATCGACAAGATTGGCTCTAACAGCAGGGTGTGGTGTTGGAAGCGATGGGGTGAGTCAATCTCCAACCAGACTTGCAATGCCATAGTAAAGCATAGTGGAGGATCAATCATGGTGTAGGACTGCATCATCGCAAAGGGCGTTGAATATGTCACAAATATTCAAAATAATCTCAACATTGAATTCTACTATCAGATTCTCAATGACAAGTTGTTTTGCAGTTTGGAATACTATAAGTTGGACATAGATGACGTTATCTTCTACCAAAATAACAATCCCAAACACACATCAAAGCTGGCTAAAGCTTGCCTAGAGGACTTGGAATTGAAGGTACTATAATAGCCAGCACAATCATGTGATTTGAATCCCATCAAGCATATCTAGGATCATCTTAAGCATCAACTCAACATGAAGTCAATGGAAGCTAGCGGCATGATCGAATTGTGTGAGAGGGTTGAGAAGGAATTGGAGGACATAACATAAGAAGTGATTTTGAATCTAGTGGACAACATGCCTTGCCACGTAGAGGTGGATTTGAAGGCAAAGGACGACGCAACAAAGTATTGATTTATAAGTCACAAAATTGTCTTAATGTATCATGCATACATTTTTTTGGCTAGAAGTTTTGTACTAGCGCAATTGCTATGGCTTTTACACTGTATAATTAAAACATATTATTGACTTTTGTTTTCAAAGTATGAATCAATCGGAGCATGTAAAGTGGAGATATCAAAAAAAGTATGATGAATAAGTAAACATTAAGACAATTTTGTGAGTCAGTGTAATTAGGGTTGATTTCAATATTTAAAAATCAAAAAAGACATTAAGATATTTGGTATCTTTGTTGGACTTTATAATTATCTCTAATTTCATTATAATTTTGAATTTTCTTTCAAACAAAATATTTAAAGAGTGTCTAAAATAAAGTGTGGAATCAATTTATTTTTTTAATGGTCGTATGTAATTCAATGGTTCAAACTCTTCATATATTTGTGATAAATGTATTTGGAATAATAAGCCTATGTGTAATAAATAATTGCTTTGAGATTAAAATTTATTATTTAATTCAATCATTCTCAAATTTTATGCTTAAATTTTATCATATCATCGATGTTTGTTTATTTTTAAGGAAATTTTTAGTCAATACATTAATTTTTAACAAATACATTCAAAATCTAATATAATTATTGATACTACTTTCTACAACTTCTTGATAATATTTGCCTAGATTGGCATCGGGCTAAACATTAATTGGCTAAATAAAACATAAGAACAAAAGACTTATTAGGATTATTTGTAAATTCATTGCATATATACAAAGAAGTACTTGAGTAGCACAATGTCACGGACATACATATAATTACCTATATGAATAGATAAAAGTATGTAAAAGTAGGTTAATTGTGTAATATCTTCTAGAGAAGCTTCTTAAAAGCTTCATAGACGCTGCTTTGACTTTATAGGAGTCTATAGTTGACTTTTAGGTTAGAAACTTGGTCAACAAGTTAGCCATGTGCCACGCATGTTGGAAGCTTAAAGAACAAGCTAACTACGTGGTCCATCCATAGAAAACTTGCCTTGCAAGCAAAGGCATGTGGCCTAGAAAGTCAACATATATTGGAGGTCTTATAGAACATCGCCACGTGGCTTCTAGTTAGATAGTATATATAGAGGCAAGAGTGAAGCCCTCTTCACTCTTGTCAACTCCTTTCTTGCTTCTAGTCTAGTTTCAAGGGTCTCTAGTTTTCTTGTATTTTGGCAATAGCCATTCCAGTTTCTTTCTTAATATACATATTTCTATTTTGTCCTATTTCTTTTTGAGAAAAGTCTCACTTACTCTTTAGCTTTCATCGAGTTCTTGTCCCTGACAGATTGACAAGAGTACACTTACAATATCAGAGCTTTGTCTTTTCTTGATTAAGAGTGGATTACCCCTTTTTCTTGATAAGACATAAGCGCATTAGAAGTTGCGGATTACCCTCTTTTAAACTGATATTGTTCTTAGTATTTTCTTTGTTATCAATTCCTCTCTTCTATTTGTTTTGAGCGTTGTTAGACATCTTCTCTTTTCTAAGTGCTACTATGGCAGAGCTTGTTGAAATGAAGAGTGCAATGGCACAGATGCAAGAACAATTGAGGGAGTTAATGCTTGCGATGCATCAACTCAATTTACCACCACAAGGAGCAACAAGAATGGTAGGAAGTGAAGATATAGAGATGATTGGGGCTGCTTCAACATCTGCACCAAACCATGTCCCTTCTCCCAGAATGGAACACCCTTCGAGTGTTAGAGAACCGAGAGTTGCCTTACCCGAGAAGTTTGATGGTACCAGATCCAAGTTTCGAGGATTCATCAATCAGGTCCAACTAGTGATTGAACTTCAACCCCAGAGCTATCCAACTCCAGGGTCACAAGTAAGATTCATTGGTACACTTCTTTCAGGTTCAGCATTGTCATGGTTTTCATCTTTTTTTGAACGACGAGATCCAATATTGGATAATCTGGAGGCTTTTTTGGCAAAGTTTCGATCCATGTTTGGAGAACATGATGCAATTCGTGTTGCAACCAACAAGATCCGTATTTTGCGACAAGGTAATCGATCAGTAACATTATATGCTTCGCAATTTCGACAACTTGCAACTGATATCAAGTGGGATGATGCCGCACTTGTGAGTCAATTTCTCTACGGATTACAATATGAGGTAAAGAAATTGATGCTTAATTTACCTGATCCTCAAACATTGAGTCAAGCAATTGACTTTGCTGTGAAGTGCGACAATCGACTTTTTGAATTTCGATCCGAGAGTCGCACAAGTGGGCCTCAACGTTACTACAATTCAATGGCGACACCGACGTCTCCTCAACACATACCTTCGAAAGTAGAGGATATGCAAATTGATGCGGTACGTTTCAAACCTCTTACTGAGCAAGAAAAGTCTCGTCGTCGACAAGAAGGATTGTGCTTATATTGTGGAGAACCTAAGCACACTGCTCAACATTGTCCAAAGAAGCGACGTAACTACAAAATGAGGAGTACGGCTGTCAAAGAAGACAGTATGTCAGAAAACGAGTATGTCCAGCTACAATAGGGACCGTGCGGCTGGAATCTTGTACAACTTCTAATAAAGGTCCTATCCTCTCCTCAAAACCATCTCCTTGTTTTATAATAGATGTGCGTTTAGGACCTAATAATTACAAAGCCTCTGCCTTGGTAGATTCAGGAGCCTCATCTTGTTTTTTAGATGAAGAATTTGCTAGATGTCATAGAATATCATTAATACAAAAAACTAAACCTGTACACGTAGAAGTCATAGATGGTCGTCCGTTGTCTTCTGGAGATGTAACTCACGAAACACTTCCTGTAGATGTAGTAATAAATGGTCATAGTAGTTGCGTAATTTTTAATATAATTAGATCTCCCTCTAATCCAGTAATTTTAGGCTTATCATGGTTAGAAAAGTATAATCCTCGAATAGATTGGATTTCTCGTAAACTTGATTTTCCTCAGAGCATTAGTAACAGTTCTATTAACAAAGTAAAAAACCATGAGTCTAGTATAGTAAAACTCACACCTATAGGTGCAAAAGCATTTATACACGCAGCAAAAGAAGGATCAACTTTTGCTATTTATGCTGCACCTATTTCTGAAAGCGTAAAGACTTCAAGTGGCATTCCAAGTCAATATCAGGATTATCAAGACGTTTTTGAGAAAAAGAATGCAGATATTCTTCCTGAGCATCGCCCATACGATTGTTCAATCGATCTCAAGGAAGGAACTCAGCCACCATTTGGACCAATTTACAGTTTATCACAAGATGAGTTGGCTGAACTCAAGACATATATTGACGAGAATTTAGCGAAGAATTTCATACGCCATTCAAAATCTCCAGCAGGAGCTCCAATTTTATTCGTAAAGAAAAAAGATGGATCTTTACGAATGTGTGTTGACTATCGAGGACTCAACAAGATCACCATCAAGAACAGGTATCCATTACCTTTGATATCAGGACTCCTTGACCAGTTAAATCAAGCTAAGATCTATACAAAAATAGATCTAAGAGGAGCATATAATCTAGTACGGATCAAAGAAGGAGATGAATGGAAGACTGCGTTTCGAACCAGGTACGGGCATTTTGAATATAATGTCATGCCTTTTGGACTCACGAATGCACCAGCTGCTTTTCAACATCTCATGAATGATGTATTTCGTGAATTCTTAGACAATTTTGTCGTCTGCTACCTAGACGATATCCTGATTTATTCTAAGAATGTTGAAGAACATGAAATACATGTTCGTCAAGTATTACAAAAACTCAGAGATGCAGGATTTTACGCCAAGATGGAAAAGTGTGTATTTCACACTACTCAAGTTGACTTTTTAGGATACATCATTTCAAATGATGGTCTTATGATGGATTCTAAGAAAGTCCAAACAATCATGGATTGGAAGATTCCAAAGACTGTGAGAGATGTCCAATGTTTCTTGGGATTTGCCAATTACTATCGGATCTTCATCAAAGACTTCTCACGAGTTGCAGCTCCACTAACACGCTTGACTAGTAAAGATAAATTCCAATGGAATCAAGAAGCGGAAGCAGCATTTGAAGCCTTGAAGACATCGTTTGTCTCTGCACCAGTCTTATATCGTGTTGATTTTTCCAAGGCATTTTTTATGGAAACAGACGCATCGGATTTTACCTTGGGTGCAGTTTTATCACAAATGGGAACAGATGACAAACTTCATCCGATAGCTTTTCATTCAAGAAAATTCTCAGCAGCCGAGATCAATTATGAGATCCACGATAAAGAACTTCTTGCAATCGTGGATTCCTTTCAAGAATGGCGTCATTATCTAGAAGGTGCTTCTAGTCCAGTCACTGTGTATACAGATCACAAGAACCTCGAGTATTTCATGTCAGCACGCGTGTTGAATCGTCGTCAAGCTCGTTGGAGTATGTCTTTGTCAAGATTCGACTTCATTATCACTTATCGGCCAGGAAAACAACAAGGTTTGTCCGATGCCCTGTCTAGACGTTCTTATTTTGCACCAAAAGAAGGAGATGCAGCTTTTGAGCAACAAAGAACGGTCCTCTTGAAACCGGAGCAATTTCATCTCCGAGCAGTGAAATCAACACTGACTGTTGATTCAACTTTTCTCAAGCAAATCCAGTCCAGTATGTCCTCAGACCCTCTTATTCATGATATCGAGAATAATTCTTCCAAGTCTCATGATTCTTCTAAGTTCGAGTTCAAGAATAATCTATTATATTTTGAAGGACGCCTATATGTTCCAGAAGGAAAAGCACGTTTGCGTGTTCTTCAAGCACGTCATGACTTTCCAGCAGCAGGTCACTTTGGATATAATAAGACTCTGGAACTCATATCAAGAGATTTTTGGTGGCCACAAATGTGAAAGTCAGTCAAAGACTTTGTACAATCATGTGATATTTGTTCAAGATCAAAAATTCCTCGACATCGACCTTACGGACTTCTTCAGCCATTACCTATACCAGAACAACCATGGTCTTCTGTTTCTATGGATTTCATCACAGATCTTCCAAACTCAAGATCTTATGATTCTATATTTGTGATAGTAGATCGTTTCACCAAGATGGCAATTTTTATGCCATGTACAAAATCTATCACAGGTGAAGAAACAGCTAAGCTTTTCATTAATAATATCTATCGCTATCATGGATTACCTAAAGATATCATATCGGATAGGGGAACTCAATTTGTGTCGAGATTCTGGAGGACTCTTTTCAAGATTTTAAAAGTGGACATAAAGCTATCTTCAGCTTTCCATCCTCAAACTGATGGACAAACAGAGCGCGTAAACCAAGTCTTGGAACAGTATTTAAGGTGTACCATCAACTACCAACAAGATGATTGGACAAACCTTCTGCCATTGGCAGAGTTTGCTTATAATAATACGGTACATTCCTCCACGCAACAAACACCTTTCTTTGCCAATTATGGCTATCATCCACGACTTGATACTTTTGATTTTTCAAAAGTTGATAATCCTGCAGCAGAAGATATGGCAAATCGGTTGTCAGAGTTACATGCAATAATGAAGGCGCAGTTGAAGAAAGCTCAAGAACGACAAAAGATAAATGCAGATGTATATCGTAAAGAGCAACCACAACTCAACGTGGGTGATAAGGTATGGCTACTTCGTCGCAATATCAAGACCACTCGACCTTGTGACAAATTGGACTATCGTAGGCTTGGCCCCTTTTCTGTTTCTGAACAGATCAATCCAGTTGCATATCGGTTACATCTACCGGAGTCAATGAAGATCCATCCTGTATTCCACGTGTCTCTTCTTGAATCATATAAGACAGTGGATATACAAGGAAGAAGACAAATGCCACCGCCTCCTATAGAAGTAGATAATAATGAAGAATTTGAGGTGGAAGAGATATTAGACTCAAGGCGGCGCCGAAATAAGCTGGAATATCTTGTTCATTGGCGCGGATATGATATTAGTGAGCGCACATGGGAGCCATCCAGGAATCTAGCAAATGCATCAGCTAAAGTCAAAGTTTTTCATCAACGACATCCATCAAAACCAAGATGAAAACCTCTCTTATAAAAGACACAAGATTGAGGAAGTTATGAAGGCCTCAATAGTGATCAAATAACAGGGTGGTCTTCTCGCCTTGGAATGGGACACTATCGATGGCTAAGAGGACCCATCAACTATCTTCGAAGAGAACAAAGATCAGAGTATGTAGCAAATATAATTCGCCGCATATTAGATTTTCTCAATATATAATCACCGCTCCTCGTGGAACTCGTCCCTAGAAGGGGGGGTAATGTCACGGACATACATATAATTACCTATATGAATAGATAAAAGTATGTAAAAGTAGGTTAATTGTGTAATATCTTCTAGAGAAGCTTCTTAAAAGCTTCATAGACGCTGCTTTGACTTTATAGGAGTCTATAGTTGACTTTTAGGTTAGAAACTTGGTCAACAAGTTAGCCATGTGCCACGCATGTTGGAAGCTTAAAGAACAAGCTAACTACGTGGTCCATCCATAGAAAACTTGCCTTGCAAGCAAAGGCATGTGGCCTAGAAAGTCAACATATATTGGAGGTCTTATAGAACATCGCCACGTGGCTTCTAGTTAGATAGTATATATAGAGGCAAGAGTGAAGCCCTCTTCACTCTTGTCAACTCCTTTCTTGCTTCTAGTCTAGTTTCAAGGGTCTCTAGTTTTCTTGTATTTTGGCAATAGCCATTCCAGTTTCTTTCTTAATATACATATTTCTATTTTGTCCTATTTCTTTTTGAGAAAAGTCTCACTTACTCTTTAGCTTTCATCGAGTTCTTGTCCCTGACACACAACAAGGTGATTCTATTTACAAATGTAATGTTTATCTAAAGAAGTTATTTATAAAAGTATGGCAAAGTACTTCAAGTTTTTTGCTTCTTTTCTATTTTTAGTAATAAAAATAAACTTTAAATCTCTCTAACTATTTGTAATCAACTCAAAGATAAAAATATAAGTAAGATTTATAGTTCAACATGACCTTTTCTTAATTCTCGAAGGTAATTAAAAATGATTATAACATGAGTTAAAAACAACCGAGCAATTCCATAGTAACTAAGGACTCTAATTGAAAGTCCATTAAGCCCTTCCAATGTTCTAATAGCTATTAAGGGTAAACAAATAATATTATATCAATAATAATGTGAGCTAAATAAATCCCCCCTCCCTCCCCCCTCCCATAGTGGAAAGATAAATTAGTCACAAGCTCTAGTACAATGGATTTAGCCCTAATCATTTAAGATTTAGTCCTAAATCATTCAAAGGAAGAGCTCAATCAATCCAATTAGTCAAGGTTTAGTCAAGCAATGTCCCTTCTTGACTCAATTAAACTTTTAAAATCCTTCTTATCTTGGCTGAAGGTATCCTTTGCTTAACTTATCCTCTAAAATTTATTCAATGGCACCTCGATTAGCCCTAATTAAGCCACTTAGTCCGTTGATCCTTAATTAATTAAATTACTTATTTTATTACTTTTTATAAAATTCTTATCGGATTATTAATTGATGACTTAATTACTTACTTAATTAATTATTTTTGGTTCCTTTATCTTTTATTTTTTATTTTTTTATTTTATTTAATTTTAATTTTTTTTGTTGCCTTCAAATTATTTTCTTTTTATTTTCTTTTTATGTTTTTCCTTATCCTTTCTTGATTTTTATTCGGAAATTCTCAACTTTGAATTACTTATCTTTAATCAATTTCCAATCAGCCATCAACCCAATTAATCGCCTCAATCAACTGATCCTCCTTGCCTTGCTGTCTTTATTTTTTTGCTTTTCATTATCTTTTCCTTACTTTTCTTTTCTTTTCTTTTCTTTTTTATTTATATTTATATTTATATTATTTTTAAAATATTCATTTAATTTAATTTAATTTAATTATATTTTATTTTATTTTTCGAAATTAAATTCCCCTTCCAAGCCAGACGTCAAACATTCATAACTTCCTAAAATTAATCCGAATCGGATGTTTTCTTCCCCTAATGTTGTTGATTTTCTGCCCTCTTCCCAATGGACCATTCACAATACATACATGACTCGCCACTCATGTACCGCCAGCTATCGAGCAAGCGTCCAGCAACTTAATTAACCATACAAGTAATCACATTCATTAACCACCATACACTTGGTGAACTTATCAATGTAACATAAAATTTGAGCTATGGAATATTAGCCCTAAACAAGACAACTGTTCATGCATTGCCTTTCTATTATTACTTTTGGGATCAAGGCTAACTTGATGCTCAAAATACGTCAACAACATGGGCATGAATTGAGCAATCCTAAATCAGCCTAACTTTGAATTATAACCAAATTTCGGCAGCCCTCCTGCACCACCGGAAGCACCAAAAATTTCACAAGTCACCACAATTCTTCCAAGCACATCTAGTGATTCACATTCAAATTCAAGGCCCATTCACCTCATCACCGCCATATTGTGCTCAGCTCCTCAGATCCGCACTTCCAGCCGTCTCTTTACCTCCAGCTCATGCTCAGCTCCTCATTCCAAAAATTTAGCAAGCCCTTGATCTAAACAACATGCCCATGAACAGCAGGGATCCCCTGATCTACATACGTGCATCCAGAAAATTTCAGCAAGGGCTCCGCCATTAACTGCAGCCCCTCTCTCTCAAAAACTCGTCTCCCACTCTCTAGTTCACGCTGACCTCTTCGCTTCCGCACTTCGCTGCTCTCGACGGCTTCTCTCTCTCTCCGCGGCGCCTCCTTGCCCTTGGCCTGCTCGTGATCTGCCGCGCATGCTCGCTGCTCTCAATGGCCATCCCTCGACCCGGGCTCCGCTCGCTCTAATCTGCCACTTGTCTCGTCGTTGCACCCTCGCTATCCCATTTAGACGCCATTCGAGAGACTCTGACTGTCTCGACAGCCCTGTTGGAAATCTTCGTCAGCCGCGAGATTCTCGAGAATATTCCCCCAGGAAATCCGAAATTCCCCCGCAAGCTCGGGGGGAGGGGAGAATTGAAAATTTTCAAAAAATAAAATAGCAACTTTTGGCGACTTCGCCCTGCCGAGCCCATGGCCGCCTAATATATTGAGTAATTTTGGCCTCCTTGTCAAAGGAGTGGTAAGGTCATGGCCACCCTCTCCTTTTTTCCTTTTATTTCTTTTATTTTTTGCAACTTCTTTTCTCCTTTTTATTTATTTATTTCTTATTTCTTATTTTTATTTTTATTCTTTTTCCAAAAAAATCCAGCTTGGATGCGACTCTTTTCTCTTGCAACCAAAAAAAAAAACTTTGACAATTCAGGTGGACATGCGATTTTCTCCCTTTTCCTTTTGTTTTCATATTTTAATTTTTTTTAATTTTTTAATTTTTATTTTATTTATTTATTTTAATTTTTTTTTCCAATTTTTGTTTTGATTTCTCTCAATTCCCAATTTAAAGACAATTCCACAATTATCCAAAAAGACTTAACAAGACTCCCTAAGGAATTAAGGAATTCCCAATTCTCCTGAATTGTTCAAGGGCCTTGTTCCACTCAATGTTCTTTTTCTAGTTGCTTCCCAATGATAGGTTGTAGCACCGATTTTTTAAGTTGGCAAAAAATAAAACCATTAAAAATAAAAGAAAATTAAAAGAAAATAAAGGATCACCAATGAAGAAAAAAAATAAAAAGGAGTAAAATAATTAATATCTTCATTTAATGTGGCTAATTATGATGAAATTTTTCACTAATAAATCGGTAGAGTTGGGTCTATTAAATTCCGTAGTAGTAGTAGTAGATTTTGCTGATTTTTTTTTATTAGTGATTGGAATAATTGACACTAATTACTAAAATCTCCTCTTAATATCATTCTAAGACTTCTAACTTCAATGTGTTGAAAAGCACATGATATGTTATATTCTTCCATGACCCTTGGCGATGAGGCTAGTTCTAATTTACATGGATTCAAGGATTTGATTTGATAGATCTTAATTCAATTTTGGACCTTTTTTTTTTGTTCAATGCTAATTAAATTACCTTTAAATTTAAAAATAACCTTCTTGAGGCCTATTTCGCCTACTTAGCCATAATCGTTGGCTTCACCTATACTAATTATCTTATTTTAACACTCATTAATACTAATTAATAGGTTTTACTCCAAAAATGATTGAATGAGCTAGTTTTTTAGCTCACAAGTACATGAGTTTCATCTTATTTATAACTTTGGATGGCTTTACCCAAAACTTAAATAATTATAATTATTAGTTTTATAAATCATAATACACAACAAGCAATGAGGACGAAGAGAGCACACAAGAGTTTGGGTATCCAAGAAGGGAGATACATCTACTTGATGAGTGGTAGATGAATCACATCTTGCCTCAACATGAAGTGGAGTAGGCCAATGTGGCATCATTGGAGGATCCTTTGAACATGTGTGAGACCATCGAATCAAAAGATGCAAGCAAATGGAAGTTGGCCATGCAAAAAGAGTACGACTCCTTCATGGCCAATCGTATGTGGGAATTGGCTGCTCTTCCAAAGGATCGCAAGAGCATCAGATGCAAGTGGGTGCTTCGCACTAGGAAGAATGCTTCAAAGCACATCATGCACCACAAGGCAAGGTTGGTGGCCAAAAGATATTCTCAAGTTGCGGAAGTGGACTTCCTTCAGACCTTTGCTTCTATAGCCAAGTTTACCACCATTCGGTACATCCTTGCACTTAGAGCGGCCTTAGACTTGGAGATTCACTAAATGGATGTGAAGACAACATTCTTGAATGGAGAGTTGAAGGAAGTCATCAACATAGACTATGTGCAAGGATTTGAGCAAGAAGGCTTTGATCGTCTTCTGTATAAGCTCAAGTAGTAATTGTATAGACTCAAGCAATTACCAAGAGCATGGTACCAATGAATTGACTTGTTCTTCATCAAGGAGGGCTTCACGAGGAGCGAAGCGGACCACTCTTTGTACATCAAACATAGGGGTGAGTATTTGATGAAAGTGCTCATCGATGTAGATGACTTAATCATCTTGGCTAGTATTTTGGCCAAATTGACATAGCTCAAGGCCAAATTTAAGGAGGATTTTGAGATGAGCGATCTAGAGAAGTTAAAGTATTACCTTGGAGTTGAATTAGAGAGGGATCACGAGGCACGCACCATCACCATGAGCCAAAGAAAGTACATTGAAGAGGTTCTCAAGCACTTCAACATGAAAGAGTGTAATCCCACTGAGACCCAGTTGATGTAAATGTCAAGTTGTTGAAGCTCTCGGAGGAAGAGTTTGAGACGGTTCAAGGTGAGATGGAAGGCAAGTCATACAAGGTGGGAGTTGAATCTTTGATATATGCCATGGTGGGCACACAAGCTGACTTTACATTTTTGGTGAGCATGGTGAATCAATTCATATCTAAAGCTGGTTCAATACATTGGAGTGCCGTAAAGCACATCATGCGATACTTACAAGGTACCTTGGACCACAAGTTGTGCCTTGGTGGTAAGGACATTATTTTGGGGAGGTATTGTAATACGGATTGCATCGGTAACACAAGCGAGCATCGGTCTACAGCGGGGTACATATTCTTTATTGGAATTGATGGAATTTTGTGGAATTACAAGAGGCATCCAACCATTGTCTTATCTACAATGGATGCAAAATACTTGGTCGCTAGCCAATGCACTAAAGAGGCCATTTGGCTCGACAAGCTTTTGATGGATGTCGGGCTTGTTCAGGAACAAGCAACGACCATCATGTGTAATAATCAAGTGTGCATTACACTTGCAAAGAACCCCACACATCACTCACGCTCAAAGTACATTGATGTGTAATATTACTTCATTCGAGAGAAATTAGAGAGCAACAAGATTAGCTTGAAGTATTGTCCAACGGAAGAAATGGTGGTAGATGTGTTGACCAATGTATTTGCGAGAAGCCACATCAAAGGTTAGCAAAAGACATGGGATTATAAGATGACAATTACTTGCAAAGTGAGAGTGTTAGAGTTTATATTTGCTCATAATTATTAGGGGATTATGAATAGATATGTATCGTGGTAGAAATTGGAGGAAAAGAAAAAGGGGAGAAAATAAGGAGAGGTGAATGGTCAAAGAGGTAGAACCAGTCCACTTGCCTTGACCAAGCCAAGTCATAGAAGTGGTAGAAAAGTCAAGTAGATAGTAGCAAAAGTCATGAAGGCAGCCATGAGGCCTATGTGGGCTAAAGTGGCTTACAAGTTGCTTGAAAAGGTACTAGAAAGGTGCCAAATTGGTAGTATAAAAAAGACCTTTGAAAGAAGGCAATATCTCACTTTAAGCATTCTTTGGCAAACCTTGTGTGTTCTATTTGCTTATACAACCATTTCTCTACCTCTATTGAACTTCAATACAAAGTACACCATGCTTTCGCTGATTCTTTGTAATTTTTGATGTGGGCAAGTTGATTGTCCACCAAGTTCAGTCCAATGATGGACATTGTCTTCTTTACATGCCAATCGTAGTCCTTCCTCACTTTTGATCATTGTCAAAGGATGGAGGTTCTTCGGTGTTATCCACAATCTCCCAAAGGTCCATGGATGCCAATACCATCTCCATCTTGAACTTCCAAAGGTTTAAGTTGTCTCTTTTAAAATTGTCAATGACCGTAGCACTCCGACTATCAAATGTAGCCATGTTTATACTCAAATGGCCAAGATCAGCCCCTCCTAGCCTCTAATGTACACTAATGCACTTCAATCACTCAATTCAGTCTTTTCTAGACTCGAAGATGCATATATGCACCTCAAACATTCAAATCAACTCTTTTAAGGCTGTAATACTCAACTAAGCAACTCACACATTCAAATCAATCCCATCAAGGCTTTCTCATGGAAGTGTATACTACAACCAATTAAATAAGTCCCTTGTACACTCCAATGTGTAAAGGTACAACTCAAACTCTCAAATCCACTCCTTCGGGATTCAATTTTATACCTTTGTACCTCATTCATTCAAATTAGTCCCTTCTTTGCTTAAACATGGGAAGATGGACTTCAATGACTTTAATTAGCTTCACCTAGACTCCAATATGCATCTAAACACCTCAATCACTCAAATCAACACCTTCTAAGAGCAAACATGCACATCCATTAACTTAAACACTTACAAAATCTAAACTCTTCAATATGCATCATCGTTGCTTTTACAATCTCCTTGTGCCATCCCAAAACACCTCCAATGGTCCAATTCAATCCATGCGCATCCTATGCTCCAAATGAGACTTATGCACTATCAAAGCTTCAAATCTGCCTCAATATTTCTCCAACGCTCAAAGATTCTCAAGACCTCCTCTAAATAATCTTGCTACTAAAACTTTACACTCGCAACTCACATGAGTGGGCCCATAATCTATTGAGGTTCAAAAGAATAGAAAAATGGTTGCATAAATAAATGGAATACACAAAGTATGCCAAACAATTCTTTGAGTGAGATGTTGCCTTCTTTCGAAGGCCTTTATTTTTTCTACCACTCAAGGTTGCAAGCATCCCCTAAGTGGCTTTTGAAGCAACTAGTAAGTCACTTCTTTGTCCACATGGGCCACATGGGCCACATGTACTTGTTCATGTGAGTTGCATATGTAGAGATTTTGGTGCAAGGTTGTTAGGAAGAGGTCTTGAGAGTCTTTGTAGTGTTTGAGATGCACAAAGGTTGATTTAGAGCTTTAGACGAGCACAAAGGTTTGTTTGGAGCTTTGGAGATGTTCAAGGGCTAATTTAGAGCTATGGAGGTGCATAAGAGCTCACTTCAAATATTAGAGGTACACGAGGCCTGATTTGGAGCTTTGGAGGTGCACAAGACCTTACTTGGAGGTGTTTGGAGCCTTTAGAGGTACGCAAGTGCTCCTTGAAGATTGTTGGAATATAAGAGGTGTTTCGGGACAATACAAAGAGTTTTTAAGAGTGTCGATGGTGCACATTCAAGCTTGTGGACCTTGTAAGTGTTTACATAAAGTGTATGTGCTGATTTGCTCTTATTAGGTGCTGATTTAAGTAATAAGATGCTTACATGCACATTGGAGTGTACGTGGAGCTCACTTAAATGATTGAAATTCATCCTTACATGTTTGAGCCTTGAAGGGGTTGATTTGGTTGATGAAGTACAAAGTAACATACTTGAGTCTTGAACGTGTGGATTAGAGTGTTTGATGTGCGTAAGTGCATGATTGAGCTTCAAAGGGGCTGATTAGAGTGTTTGATGTGCGTAAGTGCATGATTGAGCTTCAAAGGGGCTGATTTGAGTGTATGAGGTGCATCAGTGCACATTTGAACCTAAAAGGAGCTGATTTGAGTATTTCAGATGCATATTGTACCTTGAAGCCTAAAAAGGGCTCAATGAAGTGATTGAGGTACAATAGGGCACATTGAGAGCTAGAAAGGGCTGATCTTGGCCATTTGAGTGCAAACATGGCCACATTTGATGGTGAGAGTACTACGATCATTGACAATTTTAAGGGTGAGAACTCCAATCTTAAAAAATTCAACATGGAGTTGGTGTTGGCATCCATGGATCTTTGGAAAATTGTGGATGATACCGAAGAGCCTCCATCTTTTGACCAAGACCCAAAGGTGAAGAAAAACTATGATCAGTGATAAGAAGGCAATGTCCATCATTGGACTCAACTTGGTGGACAATCAACTTGTTCACATCAACCAACTTGCAAAGAAGCCACAAGGACATGGCATATATTGTGTATCATCCATGAGATGAGAAGCTTGTCGAACATCTTCTTCATTTGCAACAAGTTCTTCATAAGCAAGATGCAAAAGGGAGGGGACTTGTTGAACCATGTCAACCAAGTGAAAGCCCTTGCTAATCAACTCACTTGCTTGGATGTCCCTGTGAGAGATGAAGATGTGGTCATGACTTTGCTTGAGAGCTTGCTGCCCTCATTTGAATACTTGATCACCACCTTGGAGACCTTATACATGAAGGACCTTACTATGGAGATTGTATAAGGTCTCAATCATTGCTTAGGCTTAGAACAGTAAGACAAAGGTTCAATTTTTGCTAGAGCCAATTCCATTCCCCAACAACACCCTTGCTTACTGATAACTATGTCTTCAAATGTAGAAGGAAACAAACTTTTTTGTGGTGTACTACTTTTAAGGCCAGATGAATAAAATCAAGAGAAATGCCAAAGGAAGCTTTTTTAGATTGAAATCAAAACACAAAGTAACAGATTACTTTTGAAACCCATTATACACAAACATGGAGAGGCCCGAAGTTGCCAAAATAACGCACAACTTGAAAAAGGCTTACCTTCACAGGAACCTCAAGAGCAAGCTTCCCTTTCACGTAAGAGTAATGAGTTACAATTAATTCCAAAGTAGGAGGTCTCTGGCTTGTACAAAAAGAGATTCAAGAGGTCGATTCTGCAATAGGCCCAAGAAGATAACGCCCTAGCTATAAGCCAATTGCACAACAAGAACGGACTAAAAGTTTGAATGTAATCACAGACTCCAAACCCTAATATCTTTAAAAAATAAGCACGCAAAGATCACAATTCAGAATGCCAAAGTCGGAGCTCGGAAACCTGTAATCCGCGCCTTACCAACCCGTCTGTCAAATTCTTGCTATAGCAGAGCCGATCTTATATCTCACCCTCCAAGCATTCAAGCTCTCTCCAATCTCATACTCCCCAACCATCCCGCCTTACAACTCCCTCTGAAACAAACCTCTCGTCAATACATCATGACAAACATCACACCTGGTAAGTAACTCCACATTTTATACAAACGCTACATCTACTAACAAACATCAAGCCTAAATCAATCAGAAAAGTGCGGCCGCCACTGGCTTTGATATTCACCATCACCCCGAGAGAATAGCAACACTGTCAAATTTTAGGAGTTTTAACAGTAGTTTAATAGTGCAGGGGAAGCTTCAAACTTATGATATGATTTAGCCTCCACAAACTAAGCACGTATTGCCTCGATGCTTGATGCAACTTGCAAATCTCTCATGATGCACCCTCATTGTTGGGATCAGCAAACCCTCAGCAAGCATCACTGGAAAGAATGTATGCGTCCTTATTGATTAACTTTTCACAAAAATCTGTCATATACTCTGATAATTTGGACTACTTGATTCAGACACAACTGACTAATTTTTGACAAAAACTTTATCAATTAGGATGCTAATCCATGTCAGCAGCCGCTCTCACACTACAAGGAAATCAGTATTTGTTTCAACTGAAAGTAACTAAATTGAGTGCACCGTACGCACCCACAATCGCACCAGTGCGTCCCCTCGTTCCTATATTCCACCGTCACCTGCGTCTTGCCGTCTGATTCACCTCCTGCTGCTATCATTGAGCCCTGATTAGTTTGAGAAGTGAGGTTGGAGAGCAATGCTGTATTGCCCCTGAATCTAACAACCAACCTGACGAAGATTCTATAGTATGAGCCTCAAATTCTACTAAATATGTTTCGAGTTTGTCTCCTGAAGAATAGTTTTCTTTGCTGCTGGGGTCGGAGGCAGATGAATCACCGCTCTCCAGCGAGTTAACGTGTAGCTTCTTGCTCTTTTCGTGTGTGAGGTCCTTAAGTTTTCCATCTAGCTTTTTCATTCTTCGGACGATCTGCATTATGTTGAATATCAAACCGCCTCCGAGAGTGGACCAGAATTATGGGGCCTCCCACAATTATGATTTCACCGTACAGACACTCATGCGAAGATCAGATACAAACGGTGGAACTAGTCGTTTACCGAAATGTAACAACTTACAGTTAGAGCTAAACAGAAAAAGGAAGGGTAATTATTATTCCGATTCCAGGAGTCCCACATTATAAACAGCAATGCCAAGCTCGAATGTATCGTATCATTGCCACACAGTATAGCACACAGTTCTGTAGTGTTCATGAATGAACAGTGTGCATGTGTGTGAGTCTCTATCTGTATTGTGTGCGAGTCCGTATCTGTATTGTGTGCAAGGGTCTCTTAAATCAGGGCGAGTGTACAAGTGTGTGCAATCTAGGACATCAGAAGTCTGCGAATTTTAGTTTTCCAATACCTCGCAGTCGCGCTCCCAGTGACCTAGTCCGCCGCAATAGTTACAAGTATCTGCTTCTTTTCCCTTCCGTTGCCCAGATTGTCTCTCCTTGCTACTCCCTTCGACTTTCTGAGTGCGATATTCTCTAGGTTCGGCCGATCGCCAGAATTTGTTGATTTCGTTGGTCGGTAAGGCTTGTTCCGCCGGTCGGTAGGGTTTCGTCGATCTGTGAACCCCGCCCTGCTGTAGTCGCGACTTGATTTTCTGTTTGCCTTGGGACCACATACAAACAACGCCTCTCCAATTCCCTCTTTCTCTGCATCTAAACCAATCTGTACCTCTTCATCGATTGGTCTAGATTCTAACTCAAAAAATGCGGGCAATCTGTCTTTTGCTGTCTGCGCTCTGATGAAAAGTTGATAGGGGCATGGGAGTGAATTGAGTACAAGCAAAACGACAAGATCCTCAGGAATGCCAACATCTATTTCTGCCGACTGATCTACGGTGTTCTTCACGTCCATCAGGCACTCTTCCATGCTCACAGATTCTTCCTTCCTCATTCCTAAGAAGCATCATGCTGCGTGACCAGGTTTTTGACTCGTATCTGGACTTTAGGTATTCCCAGCAAGAATGAGGGTCGTTGAACTTACGAATAAGAGGGATGATCGGATCTTTGACAGATTCAAAGATTACGTGAAGCAGTTTCCTCCGGAGCTTCAGATCATCATCGGAAATGAGTACGCTGGCCTCCTTGCTCACGTGCCTCCTAAGGTTATGTTTCTCAAACATGCTCTGCATTCGAAAGGACCACACAGCGTGGTTACTTTGGCCCTCTAATCTGCTAGATTTAGGAATAGAGACATCGTTGATGGCTGCTCCTCTGATTAGTGATCTGCCTCCTTGGCTCAGTGTAGTCTGCGAGCCGCTGTCTGTTGCCAAGACTTAATTTCTTTCTGGGTTGACGCCTTGTCATGCTCGTAGATACTCAAGAATGTAAGGACACGATTGGTTGTTGCGCTACAATAGAAGCTGGCTCTGATTCTACTTCAGCCGCCACGAATACGCGGACACCCTGAACAGGACAGTGGCCACTCGAGCGCTAAGGGGTATCAGTTGAAACCATCCGCTCTGATACCATGTTGTACAGTAAGTAAACACACTACTAGAACTAAGTAAGTTGATTAGAATGCCGCATTGGAGCTTAATATAGTTCCCAGGAATTAGGGCGGCGGCCAAAGATTACATCACAGTCATACAGTTGTATAACGGAACCCTTCCGAAAGTGTGGCAGGAAGAGTTGAGTCTGTGTCTGTTCGTCTAACACAGGTCAGCGCATACTGAATTCGTATAGTGCTCTTGCTGGGATACCTGTCTTAGAAGCAAGGTTTGAGGGACTAATGTACTACACTTGTAGGGCATTCTATTTTGAGCGTCGTTGGTTCCCGAGTTTGTCGAACAAAAGTTGATGTCTGATGTTTCTTGCGTATGTTCTGTGACTTCGAGTGTCACTGGTTGTCTTGAATCACGTACATTGATTAGTACGCACACATTTTCAGCCAGACAGTTGTCACTGACATTTTAACCTCTGCTCGGGAATGGGCTAGAATTAAACCGTTCACAATCTGTGCATTGGACGTAAATTCAGTATGAAGTAGACTTAAAAGAAGACACTTCAAGTACTTTCTCCCACTCAGTACGTATATCCCAGTAAAGTATACCAAAATCAAAGACAAGTATGCACGATCAAAAGCAGGCCAAAATCCCTAACAGTGAAGCCTCCTTGACCGTGAATCAGACAAAACTGTCTAGCAGTGTACATTAATTTGGGTCCTCTGTGAGACCAGATAAAATTTTCTTAAACATATGATAATGCGTACCAAATGTGTGCAGCTAATAGATTACTAACATTGAGAACAAATCAAAACACACATTCAACATGAGCTGGAGTCAAGTGTCATATGTATATGATACATTTGAAGAGGGATAACGCAAAAGCAGCGAAGCGCTAATCCGAGAGACCAACCTGTCAATAGTTGGTGAATACCGTACTCACTTCGCCTAAACAAAGTTCGAGAGAGTAACAGGCATGTGCTGCTTTTGAACTTGAAAATACATCAAATCATCCATTAAACGGTTTAAGGCAGTGCATCAAATTCATATTCTTGTGGTAGTTCAGATTTGAACAATTGGCGCAGACAATCTGCTTACCAAACAGCACCTGGTATCTCTGGGTCTGAGAGACTTGCAAATTCACCGCTGTGAGAGACCTTCGAAAAAAATAATTGGAGTTCCTGAAGTAAAAACTCATATTGGATATTGTGAGAGCATATCAGTGAGGACCACACCATCCTCTCAAGAAACGAGCAACTTAGTACAGCTCAAATTCTTTTATCACTGCTAAAGATTCCGAAACGACCCCTATGTCGTATGGACGTCACCTGTATTGGACGCGCAATTTAGGAGTGCTGCTCCAGAGTTATATTCGATCGATCCAACTCCCGTATAATGGATCGTGCGACGTTTTCTGAATGCCATCCATGTTAATTGCAATTTCTGCCTCATACCCTGTTTACACATTGCAGGCCAGGTGGTGGGAGAGGCGAGTTTTAGCAAATACTATCCCAAAAGGTACGACTTTCAGGTTGATTTCACTTTACAGTCTCTCTGTAACCTCAATGATCTTTGCTTGTATACGTGCTTGTAATGACGGCTTCTTCATAGAAACGTCATAAAGCTCATGCCTCAAAATCTGTAATCAAGATTGTCTTTCAAGCCTTCTGCCAACACTTACGAACTTGCCACTGACCCACCGTCCATACTTTGATGTTGCATTTGCATGAAAACTAGAACTCATAAGCCAATGTGAACCTGCCAAGAGCAAATAACTCTCCAGAAGATGTTAGATCTTTGATGACGGTGGGTGCTATGAGAAGAATCCTGCTCTCGCTTTCGTCACTGCAACCGCACCACCCGTTCCCAAAACCTTGCTGCAATCCAACCTTTCTCCACGATTACGCCGATTCCAACTCTTTCAGAGACCTCTTTTCTATACACCGTATATCCCAACAACGTAACAACCATAACATTCAACAAACACCCCTCGTGGCGGATCCCAAACACCTGTTCGTCATAAGTTTCGGGGCCACAGCCCATGTTAGAACGGGAAAGCACTGCAAACTCGAGGGGCACCATCGTATCAGTGTCAGTTGGCAAGACAATCCTACCCATCTTCGCAGGCGGCAATGTTTCTGACAAAATCTCGAAGACCGAATGAAACTTGCTACCATAGACAGGAACCTGACTCTGGTCCTCGCCTGTGATCTCGTCGAGTTGATTGTTGACCTTTTGGACCCTCAGCAATGCAACGGTGGTATAGAACAGTAGCGTTCCTGGCGCAAGATTCGCGCCCTCCTCAACAAGCAATGAATCTGATGGGCTTGAAGGCCGTCGATATTTGTCAATCTCCACCGGGCCACAGTGCTCCCAGAGGTGGCGACCGATGGCAATCCGCCTGGCTTCTCCATCCGGATCAATAATGACCAATTCATCCACCAGCGATCGCAAAGCTCCAGGTGGACCATACATGAACCCGAAAAGATCAAAATACACCACACTAATCTCCCAGCCAGCCCAGGACCAACTTGGCGTGACCAACCCTTTTTCACGACGGCGGTTATGCGACGGTGCATTTAGCGCTGGTTGCCACAGCATAGCATCTTCGAGCACGGACAGCGGCACACCAAACAGAAACGCTGTGTTCGGATCTAAGGGAGTGATTTCTATATCGCGTGAAAACACGGTTATGATGGCAAAGATAGCATTGTAGATGTCAGCTACATTTGTGAGCTGCCTTTGGGTATATTCCTCCAGTATCTGCATGAAGGCTTTGGCGTAGGCTTGGTACCGGCTCTGCTGATCCTTCTTGTTTCTGATAGAGTGCAGCGCGCTATATCCAAGGCCGTGGGATTTCCCTGGATACATTGCCGTGTCCTTGCTGCTCTCAACGATAACGTCTTCGAAGAACACATCGCGTTGACATTCGAAGAAGAGTTGCTCGTTTGTGAAGAACAGTCCCCGTCGTGACAGTACATGCTCTTGAAACGTCCATCCACGTGTGTTCCACTTGGACGCAGCCAGTGTCTCGATGAGCATCCTGAGCGGGACGGCCAGCGACAGCGACTGGATTCTCTCAATGCGTTGTAGCACTTGACGTGACCCCGGCCCTAGCCCCGGGAGTGGAGCATCCGCCGAGTCTCCGCCGACAGAAAATATGGTCAGTATTGCGGCACCATAGATTGTAGCCATGCCCGCAATCTGGGCCTTTGTGTTGACAGGGTCATCTTGGACAATACACATGGCGTCAACCCACAGATACCTTTCCTCCAGCTCCCTCACGACCTTGATAGCATCGTGGATAGTTCTCGGCAACGCCACGCTCTCAAGACTGCCCCTATGACGTCGCTGATCCACATTCTTCAAGACTGTTTTGTAATTCGTGTCGATTATTCCCCACATATAACTAAGCGCAACATACCTGCAATTCTGGGGCGCCTCAACAACCGCCATTTGGGCCACATCAATCATTCTTGCGCCCTGTGGCAACTGCTCGGTGACATTCTCCCAGACATTGGCACAAGTCGGTCCATGTTCCTTCTCACAAATGGCCATCCACTCCTTAATCAGTTTGAAGTTAACCACCGCCCCTACTCTACGTCCATGATACGCGCGTTCACGTCCAAACCTGGCCGCATCATCTTCCATCATCTGCAGCTCCATTGTAAGGCTTACCTTCTCCTTCATTACCGTTCTATGAATCGCAATCGGTCGCATGGCACGGACTTGAATGCGATGAGCGCATGCAGTGAGCGGCCGGGGCACAACCTGAGAAGAATCTGCCCAGCCGCAGGGCCCTGCAAGCAGCTGAACACGCACCGATGTGAGGTCTTCACTTGTGTGGCGGTCAAGAAGCCAACTGCGGGAGATCAAGTGAGAGATCAAGCCACAGAGGCCGCAACTGCGCTTCTTCGAGAGGATTGTGGCAAGGGCGCCAAGGGTGATGGAGTGAGGCTCTCTCACGCCCTTGCTGAATATCTGGTCCAAGTCCAGGGTGTTACAGATTTTGCAGAGCGCCGAGTCGGCCAAGACTGGAGCACTGTTTTCGTCGAGAAACATTGCCATAGTCTTTCAGTGTAACCAGCAAATAACTGACTTCAACTGGTGGTGAAGTTACATAGCCATGGATGGCGTGTGAACTGGCCCCTTAAATGCGAGGCGGATTGGACCTCTTCTAAAAGGTACGAAGAAACCACAACCTGATGTCTGCACATTGCCATGTCCATTGAGACAGAATCTGCAAAATAACACCTGGTCATCTGCCAGGTCATATTGACTATGGGGTTGGATCAAAACTTCACTAACCATCTCGATATTAGTCTTGAATTTCAAAACAATCATCTACCGAACAAGGACAAACAAGGAAAGAACAATAACTCGCTAGGAAATTCAAGCCATCCCAACATTCCAATATATGTCCAACACCCTAACATAAGTGCAACATTGGATTCTCCTAATTTGTATATATCGTTCTTCTTAATTCATTGCGGGCACGTAGAGAAAGTAATTTTAAACAACAGTTGAGAAAGAAACCACGCACGTGAGAGCAAGACTCGCAGTTTAGATGATGATAAGCTTTTGAAAGTGACCCTTCAACGAGTACGATGGAGCAGCTTTCGATGTAATGCACTCCTGCAAATCAAGCTTTGGAGACGCTCTCACCAGCAGTAGCAAAACCCCCGACTTGAACTAACGAAATATCAATTCTAGAAATAGATATGAACCAATTGGTCAGAAAAAAAAGCATTAGACCTAACCCAGACTTAGGGAGAAGATCTGACATTTCCCCAAATGGGCTCTTCGTTTTTGATCAAGATATACAGATTATACATGTGAACACCAAATTTGGATGAGTGTTAATACGAGGAGCTATCACTGAGGATCTTCTGCGTACATCTGATAAGGATTCACTTCGGCAATGCTTGTTAAGCCATTTCTAACTATCAGATGTATAATGGTAGGTCACACACGGGATTAGTGTAAGGAAGTTGCAAAGCACAGACTGATAGCATTCAACGAGAATGCACTTATTCTAGAAATCAAGAAGGATCAGGAAAGCAAGGCACTGACTACTTGCAGGAATAGCATCGCCAATGATGGCCAAAGCAGACGCTGATAACGGACTCCTAATCAAGTCGGCAGAGCATGTCTCGATGGAGAGGAGATTCTTCCCTAATAGATTGCATCGATTCAAGCTGTGCGTGACAATGACCAATTAAGTAACCAGAAGCCACAATTTAATGTAAGCTCAATGAGGCCAATGGATTCACCTTCCGTGATGCAATCTTCAACTTCACTTCCTTAACGATGCAGTCAGGTCCAAGCTCCACCGATTGGCTCCCCTCCTTCACACGGGGTAACTAGAGACAGAAGGTACCAAATCAACCATTTGAATTTGCAAGAATTTCAAAATATACAGCACATGTCACACCTCCAAATAAGCTTATGAACTTAGAACAAACTACCACCCAAGGCGTTGAATCCTCAGAAGCTAGGTTCTGGATTTTCAATTTGCATGCAAACAAAGTACACTAAATTACGTAAATATTCCCTACAAAGTTCCAGGAACTGAAGGATATCTCAAGGTCTACTTTACTAACTTGCCTGCCAGCAACTGCATGACGCCAAAGACTGCATAAACTTCACTCCCATCTTTTCCTCAAAGAAAGAGACCGAACACAGCAGACGTCCCTAGGCAAACTGCAAAGCGTGTGAACAAATGATACGACCCACCAGAGCAGCGCAGTCCTCTCACCTCACAGTTCTGCAACACATCGAGAGACAGAACAATTAGGTCTTGATCCAGTTCCAAATCAAACTCGAAAACGCTTCACAATTGGAACAACTACGTTGCAAGCCCTAAGTAAAACGGTATTTCAACTGCAACAGTGAATCTTCAATCACAAAATTTCCAAAGAGACGTCGCGAATTTCAAACTCTAGAGAAGCAAAATCCTTCAAACTCATCTTGCACCTGAGGGCTTACAAACTCGCAGTCGCGATGGCTACAGAAAACGACCCGACTTAAACTGCAAATCGAGTTTTAAGATCCAAATGCTTTTGTGCCTCTTAAACCCCAAAACTTGGGACCAAGAGCGATGGCGACCTGTTTCCAGCTCCGAACCACATGCATCAAGTCCAAATTGCTTCCCAGGTCGCGTCGCTGTGTAAATCGACCAAGCAACATTCTAGGATGCAGCTTTTTCACTATCACGTGCAAATTGATGATGACAAGAGACAATTTCCAAAGAGACAATAACATTATTTGAATGCATACTTGCACTCATTTTTTAATTGTTTTGTCGTAAATGGAAGAGATCATCCTATGTACAGTAATTTACAAATGACCTTATCCTCATGAAGAGGATATAAGCAGGGGACATATAAGATATCAATAGGGGACTTATAAATGATAATTACAAAATATATCAAAGCAAAGATAGTTACAATATTCACAAACATTACAAATTCAAGTACATACATTATAAATCACAAAATTCCTTGACTTATGAGAAACACTTCGCACAAAATGTTTACAGTTCAAAATGCGCTATATATTGTGAACATCATAAAAATTTTAAAAAGAAAAATTTTTAAAAGTAATAAATAAATAAATAAATAAACACATGCTCCTAAAACCTAAGTCCTAACCCTAACCCCCTAATAGAGCTTGAAGAAGGTGGATAAAGGTTGGACATTGGCAACATCACTCAAATTCAGTGAATACTATCACTAGCAAAAAAGGAGAAAGACCACATATTGCATTGACAAAGAGCTTGTCAAATATACCAACGCAGCTATGAGCAATCCACCCCTCAAGATCAATATGTCATAAAGATGGGCCAATGTCATGGACATACTCATGTAAGCTAGTAATTACATATACAAATAGGTAGAAGTAAGTAAAAGTAGGTAAAAGAAAGTTAATTCTATAGTATTTGATATGGAACCTTCCTAGAAGCTTCATAGATGTTGCTTTGACTTCATAGGTGTCATTAATTGACTTTTTGGATTAGAAACGTGGTCAACAAGTTGGCCATGTGCCATACATATTGTTAGCTTGAAGACCAAGGTAATTATGTGGCCTACACATAGAAAAACTTGCCTTGTAAGTCAAGGCATGTGTCCTACAAAGTCAACACATATTGGAGGTCCTATAGAATGTCGCCACATAGCCCCTAGTTAGATAGTATATATAGAGACAAGAGTGAAGCCTTCTTAACTCTTGTCAATTCTTTTCTTGCTTCCAGTCTAGTTTCAAGGGTCTCTAATTTTCTTATCTTTTGGCAATAGCCATTCCAGTTTCTCTTTCAATATACATACTTGTTTATTTATATTTTGTTACCTTTCTTTGAGTGAAGGCTCACTTGACTGAATTACTTTTTCATTGAGTTCTTATCCTTGACAGATTGACGAGACTATACCTACAATATCAAAGCTTTGTCTAATCTTGATTAAGAGTGAATTACTCCTTTTTCTTGAAAGGTCCTATTTTCTCCTCAGAGCCCTCTCCTTGTTTTATATTAAATGTTATTTTAGGATCTAAACATTACAAAGCCTCTGCCTTGTTAGATTTAGGAGCCTCAGCGTGTTTCTTAGATGAAGAATTTACCAAAAGATATAGCATATCTTTAGTAAAGAAAACTAAATCTGTTCATGTAGAAGTCATAGATGATCATCCATTGTCTTTTG
Organism: Physcomitrium patens; assembly: GCF_059467195.1. NCBI lineage: Eukaryota > Viridiplantae > Streptophyta > Bryopsida > Funariales > Funariaceae > Physcomitrium > Physcomitrium patens. Next base: position 14,348,681 of record NC_143429.1, on the reverse strand, counting down.
GAGATATTACTCACGAAACCCTTCCTATAGAAGTAATAATCAATGGTCATAATAGCTTTGTAGTATTTAATATCATTAGATCTCCCTCTAATCCAATCATTTTAGATTTATCATGGTTAGAAAAATACAACCCTCAAATAGATTGGATTTCTCGAACTCTTACTTTCTCTAAAAGTATAACTAACAGTATAGTTAATCAAGTAGAGAGTCATAAGTCGAGTTCAATTAAACCTGTGTTTATAGGTGCAAAAGCTTTCTTGCATGCTGCTATGAAAGAATCACCATATATTATTTATGCCACACCTGTTTTTACTGGTGGAAAGACTTCAAGTGGCATTCCAAGCCAATATCAAGATTTTCAAGATGAATTCAAAAAAAAGAATGCAGATACACTCCCGGAACATCATCCCTATGATTGCTCAATTGATCTTCAAGGAGGAGCACAATCGCCATTCGGACCAATCTATCGTTTATCACAAAATGAGTTGACTGAACTCAAGGAGTATATTGAAGAAAATCTAGCCAAGAATTTCATACGCCATTTTAAATCTCTGGCAGGAGCTTCAATTCTATTTGTCAAGAAAAAAGATGGATCATTGCAGATGTGTGTTGATTATTGAGGACTCAACAAGATTACCATCAAGAATAGGTATCTACTACTTTTAATATTTGGACTTTTTGATCAACTGAATCAAGCTAAGATCTATACAAAAATAGATCTCCGGGGAGCATACAATCTAGTATGCATCAAAGAAAGAGATGAATGGAAGACTGCGTTTCGAACTAGGTATGGACATTTTGAATACAACGTCATGCCTTTTGGACTTACAAATGCACCAGCAACTTTTCAACATCTAATGAATGATGTTTTTCAAGATTTTTTGGACGATTTTGTGGTCTGTTATCTAGACGACATCTTGATCTATTCTAAGAATCTAGAAGAACATTAACTTCATATTCATCGTGTGTTACAAAAATTAAGAGATGCAAGACTCTATGGCAAGATAGAAAAGTGTGTATTCCACACTACTCAAGTCGATTTCTTAGGTTAAATCATTTCAAATGATAGACTTATGATGGATCATAAGAAAGTTCAAATTATTATAGATTGAAAGATCCCAAAAATGGTAAGAGATGTCCAATGCTTTTTGAGATTTGCCAACTACTATTGGATCTTCATGAAAGACTTATTTCGAGTTGTAGCACCACTTACACGTTTGACTTGTAAAGACAAACTCCAATGGAATGAAGAAACGGAAGCTGCTTTTGAATCTTTGAAGACAGCATTTGTTTCTACACCAATCTTGTATCGTGTTGATTTTTCCAAAGCGTTCTTTATGAAAACAGATGCATCAAACTTGCTCTAGGTGCGATTTTGTCACAAATGAGAATAGATGACAAACTTCATCCAGTAGCCTTTCATTCAAGAAAATTCTCAGCAACAAAAATCAATTATGAGATCCATGACAAAGAACTTCTTATAATTGTAGATTCTTTTCAAGAATGACATCATTATCTAGAAAGCGCTTCCATTTTAATCACCATGTATATGGATCACAAGAACTTCAAGTATTTCATGTCAGCACGCATATTAAATCGTCATCAAGCTCGTTAGAGCATGTCTTTATCAAGATTCGAGTTCATCATCACTTATCGACTAGGAAAATAATAAGGTTTGTCCGATGCCTTATCTAGACATTCTTATCTTATACCAAAAGAAGGAGATGCAGCTTTTGAGCAACAAAGAATGGTTCTCTTGAAGCCGGAGCAATTTCATCTTCGAGCAATAAAATCAACATTAATTGTTGATTTAACTTTTCTCAAGTAAGTTCAGTTAAGTATGTCCTCAGACCCTCTTGTTCATGATATCAAGGATAATTCTTCTAAATCTCATGATCCCTCTAAATTCGAGTTCAAAAACAATCTACTCTATTTCGAAGGACGCCTATATGTTCCAGAAGGAGAAGCACGTTTACGTATTCTTCAAGCTCGTCATGACTTTCCAGCAGCAGGATATTTTGGATACAATAAGACTTTGTAGCTGATATCTAAGGATTTTTGGTGGCCTCAAATGAGGAAGGGAGTCAAAGATTTTGTACAATCATGTGATGTTTGTTCAAGATCAAAAACTCCTCGTCATCGACCTTTTGGACTTCTTCAGCCATTACCCATTCAAGAACAACCATGGTCTTTTATTTCTATAGACTTCATCATGGATCTTCCAATCTCAGGTTCTTATGACTCTATATTCGTGATAGTAGATTGTTTTATCAAGATGGTGTCAAGGACAAGAACTCGATGAAAAAACAATTTAGACAAGTGAGCCTTCATTCAAAGAGAGGTAACAAAATATATATAAACAAATATATATATTGAAAGAGAAACTGGAATGGCTATTGCCAAAAGACAAGAAAACTAAAGGCCCTTGAAACTAGACTAGAAGCAAGAAAAGAGTTAACAAGAGTGAAGAAGCCTTCACTCTTGTTTCTATATATACTATCTAACTAGGGGCTACGTGGCGATGTTCTATAGGACCTCCAATATGTGTTGACTTTGTAGGACACATGCCTTGACTTACAAGACAAGTTTTTCTACGTGTGGGCCACATAGTTAGCTTGATCTTCAAGCTAACAACATGTGTGGCACATGGCCAACTTGTTGACTACGTTTCTAATCCAAAAAGTCAATTAAAGATACCTATGAAGTCAAAGCAGCATCTAGGAAGCTTCTAAGAAGCTTTCATATTAAATATTATAGAATTAACTTACTTTTATCTACTTTTACTTACTTCTACCTATTTCTATATGTAATTATTAGCTTACATGATTATAACCGTGACATTACCCCTCTTTCTAGGGACGAGTTCCATGAGGAGCAGTCATCATATGTTGAGGAAATCTATGATGCGACGAATTGTATTCACCACATACTTTGATCTCTGTTCTCTTCGAAGATGATTGATAGGGCCTCTCAACCATCGGTAGTGTCCCATACCAGGGCGGGAAGACCACCCAGTTATTTGATCATTGTTGAGGCCTTTGTAACTTCCTTCGAATAGAATATTTGGAATACCATCAGGAGTTGTTCCTACCTCTAACAAAATCACCAAACATCGGGAGTCCCTTCCCAAATTGTGATACCAAACGCGTTGTATCTCACCATCTATTCGAGGAAGAACATGTCGTTCTTGAAGATCTTCATCTCGATTGCGTCATCTTGAAGGTTGTGACAATCGTAATGTCTCGTCCGGCAAGTCATCAAATAAAGGCTCTAGAGTTGAATCCGCTGGTTGTTGGTTCTCCATCTCCTGAGCGCCACTACTATAACGTAGCTACGAACAAGAATTGAAAGTAGAATGTTATCTTGCCTAGATGTTGTTTCTTTTATAAAGAAGATTTTCATCTTAATTTTGATGGATGTTGTCAATGAAAAGCCTCCACCACCTTTGCTGCATTTGTAAGATTCTTTATTCGCTCCCATGTGCGTTCACTATTACCATATCCGTGCCAATAGACAAGATATTCTAATTTATTTTGGCTCCGCCTTGAATCTAAGACTTCTTCTACTTCAAACTCTTCATTATTCTCCACTTCTATAGGATGAGGTGGAGCTTGTCGTCTTCTTGGTATGTCCACTGTCTTGAATGATTCAAGAAGAGACATGTGGAATACTGGATGGATTTTCATTGACTCTGGTAGATCTAAACGATATGCAATTAGATTGATTTGTGCAGAAATAGAAAATGGTCCCAACCTTCGATAGTCCAACTTGTCACAAGGACGAGTGGTCTTGATATTGCGACAAAGTAGCCATACCTTATTACCCAAGATGAATGATGGTTGTTCCTTTCAATAGACATCTACATTGGCCTTTTGTTGTTCTTGAGCCTCTTTTAACTGCGCCTTCATCGTTGTATGTAGCTCTGATAAATGAATTGCTAAATCTTTCGCAGTAGGATTATCAACTTTTGAAAAGTCAAAAGTATCAAGTCGTGGATGATAACCATAATTAGCAAAGAAAGGTGTTTGTTTTATAGAAGAGTGTACCGTGTTATTGTAAGCAAACTCTGCCAATGGCAAAAGAGTTGTCCAATCATCTTGTTAGTAATTAATGGTACATCTTAAACATTGCTCCAAAACTTGATTAACACGCTCCGTTTGTCCATCAGTTTGAGGATGGAATGCCGAAGATAGTTTTATATCCACTTTAAGAATCTTGAAAAGAGTCTGCGAAAATCTTGATATAAATTGAGTTCCCCTATCTGATATAATATCCTTGGATAATCCATGATAGCGATAGATATTGTCAAGAAAGAGCTTAGCTGTTTCTTCACCTGTGATAGATTTTGTACATGGTACAAAATGTGCCATCTTGGTAAAACGATCTACTATCACGAATATAGAGTCATAAGAACTTGAGATTGGAAGATCCGTGATGAAGTCCATAGAAACAGAAGACCATGGTTGTTCTGGAATGGGTAATGGCTGAAGAAGTCCAAAAGGTCGATGACGAGGAGTTTTTGATCTTGAGCAAACATCACATGATTGTACAAAATCTTTAACTGCCTTCCACATTTGAGGCCACCAAAAATCCCTAGATATCAGCTCCAAAGTCTTATTATATCTGAAATATCCTGCTGTTGGGAAGTCGTGACGAGCTTGAAGAACACGTAAACGTGCTTCTCCTTCTGGAACATATAGGCGTCCTTCGAAATAGAATAGGTTGTTCTTGAATTCAAATTTAGATGGATCATGAGATTTAGAAGAATTATTCTCGATATCATGAATAAGAGGGTCTGAAGACATACTTAACTGGACTTGCTTAAAGAAAGTTAAATCAACAGTCAATGTTGATTTTATTGCTCGAAGATGAAATTGTTTCGGCTTCAAGAGAATCGTTCTTTGTTGCTCAAAAGCTGCATCTCCTTCTTTTGGTACAAGATAAGAACGTCTAGACAAGGCAACAGATAAACCTTGTTGTTTTCCTGGCCGATAAGTGATGATGAACTTGAATCTTGATAAAGACATGTTTCAACGAGCTTGGCGACGATTTAATACGCATGCTGACATAAAATATTTGAGGTTCTTGCAATCCGTATATATGGTGACTGGACTAGAAGCGCCTTCTAGATAATGATGCCATTCTTGAAAAGAATCCACAATTACAAGAAGTTCTTTGTCATGGATCTCATAATTGATTTCTGCTGCTGAGAATTTTCTTGAATGAAAGGCTACTGGATGAAGTTTGTCGTCTGTTCCCATTTGTGATAAAACCGCACCCAGAGCAAAGTCCAATGCATCTGTTTCCATAAAGAATGCTTTGAAAAAATCAACACGATACAAGATTGGTGCAGAAACAAACGCTGTCTTCAAAGATTCAAAAGCAACTTCCGCTTCTTGATTCCATTGGAGTTTGTCTTTACAAGTCAAACGTGTAAGTGGAGCTGCAACTCGAGAGAAGTCTTTGATGAAGATCCGATAGTAGTTGGCAAATCCCAAAAAACATTGGACATCTCTTACCGTTTTTGGGATCTTCCAGTCTATAATAGTTTGAACTTTCTTAGGATCCATCATAAGTCCATCATTTGAAATGATGTAACCTAAGAAATCGACTTGAGTAGTATGGAATACACACTTTTCTATCTTGGCATAGAGTCTTGCATCTCTTAATTTTTGTAACACACGATGAACATGAAGTTCATGTTCTTTTGGATTCTTAGAATAGATCAAGATGTCGTCTAGGTAACATACCACAAAATCATCCAAAAACTCTCGAAAAACATCATTCATTAGATGTTGAAAAGCTGCAGGTGCATTTGTAAGTTCAAAAGGCATGACGTTGTATTCAAAATGTCCATACCTAGTTCGAAACGCAGTCTTCCATTCATCTCCTTCTTTGATGCGTACTAGATTGTATGCTCTCCGAAGATCTATTTTTGTATAGATCTTAGCTTGATTCAGCTGATCAAGAAGTCCGGATATTAAAGGTAGTGGATACCTGTTTTTGATGGTAATCTTGTTGAGTCCTCGATAATCAACATACATCCGCAATGATCCATCTTTTGTCTTCACAAATAGAATTGGAGCTCCTGCCGAAGATTTAGAATGGCGTATGAAATTCTTGGCTAGATTTTCTTCAATATACTCCTTGAGTTCAGTCAACTCATTTTGTGATAAACTATAGATTGGTCCCAATGGCGGTTGTGCTTTTTCTTGAAGGTCAATTGAGCAATCATAGAGACGATGTTCCGGGAGTATATCTGTATTCTTTTTTTTGAATTCATCTTGAAAATCTTGATATTGGCTTGGAATGCCACTTGAAGTCTTTCCACCAGTAAAAACAGGTGTGGCATAAATAATATATGGTGATTCTTTCATAGCAGCATGCAAGAAAGCTTTTGCATCTATAAACACAGGTTTAATTGAACTCGACTTATGACTCTCTACTTGATTAACTATACTGTTAGTTATACTTTTAGAGAAAGTAAGAGTTCGAGAAATCCAATCTATTTGAGGGTTGTATTTTTCTAACCACGATAAACCTAAAATGACTGGATTAGAGGGAGATCTAATGATATTAAATACTACAAAACTATTATGACCATTGATTATTACTTCTATAGGAAGGGTTTTGTGAGTAATATCTCCAGAAGACAATGGACGACCATCTATGATTTCTACATGAACAGGTTTAGTTTTCTTTACTAAAGATATGCTATGTCTTTTAGTAAATTCTTCATCTAAAAAACACACTGAGGCTCCTGAATCAAACAAGGCAGAGGCTTTGTAATGTTTAGGTCCTAAAATAACATTTAATGTAAAACAAGGAGAAGGCTCTGAAGAGAGAATAGGACCTTTACTAGAAGTTGTGCAAGGTTCTAGCCGCACGGTCCCTATTGTAGCTGGACAAACTCGTTTTCTGACATATTATCTTCTTTCATAGCCATACTCCTCATTTTGTGATTGCGTCGTTTCATTGGACAATGTTGAGCAGTGTGCTTTGGTTCTCCACAATATAAACATAATCCTTCTTGACAACGATGAGTCTTTTCTTGCTCAGTAAGAGGTTTGAAACGTACTGCATCAATTTGCATATCCTCTATTTCCGAATGTATGTGTTGAAGAGGTGTTGGTGTTGCCATTGAATTATAGTAACGTTGAGGTCCACTTGTATGGTTCTCAGATCGAAATTCAAAAAGGCGATTGTCGCACTTCACAGCAAAGTCAATTGCTTGACTCAATGTTTGAAGATCAGGTAAGTTGAGCATTAATTTTTTTACCTCATATTGTAATCCGTAGAGAAATTGGCTAATAAGTGCAACATCATCCCACTTGATATCAGTTGCAAGTTGTCAAAATTGTGAAGCATATAACGTTACTGATTGATTGCCTTGTCGTAAAATATGGATCTTATTGGTTGCAACACGAATTGCATCATGTTCTCTATACATGGATCGAAACTCCGCCAAAAAAAGCCTCTAGATTATCCAATATTGGATCTCGTTGTTCAAAAAAAGATAAAAACCACGATAGTGCCGATCCTAAAAGAAGCGTACCAATGAATCTAACTTGTGATCCTAAGGTTGGATAACTTTGGGGTTGAAGTTCAATCACAAGTTGCACTTGATTGATAAATCCTTGAAACTTGGATCTGGTACCATCAAACTTCTCGGATAGGACAATTCTTGGTTCTCTAACATTTGAAGGGCGTTCTACCATAGGAGAAAGGACATGGTTTGGTGCAGATGTTGAAGCAGCTCCAACCATTTCTATATCTTCACTTCCTGCCAATCTTGGTGCTCCTTGTGGTGGTAAATTGAGTTGATGCATTGCAAGCATTAACTCCCTCAATTGCTCTTGCATTTGTGCCATTGCACTCTTCATTTCAAGAAGTTCTGCCATGATAACACTTAGAAGAGAGAAGATGTCTAATATTGCTCAAGACAAATAGAAGAGAGGACTTGCAGACAAAGAAAATACTAAGGACAATATCAGTTTAGAAGAGGGTAATCCGCAACTTCTAATACGCTTATATCTTATCAAGAAAAAGGGGTAATCCACTCTTAATCAAGATTAGACAAAGCTGTGATATTGTTGGTGTACTCTTGTCAATCTGTCAAGGACAAGAACTCAATGAAAAAAAAATTTAGACAAGTGAGCCTTCACTCAAAGAGAGGTAACAAAATATATATAAATAAGTATATATATTGAAAGAGAAACTAGAATGGCTATTGCCAAAAGACAAAAAAACTAGAGTCCCTTGAAACTAGACTAGAAGCAAGAAAAGAGTTGACAAGAGTGAAGAAGCCTTCACTCTTGTTTCTATATATACTATCTAACTAGGGGCTACGTGGCGACGTTTTATAGGACCTCCAATATGTGTTGACTTTGTAGGACACATGCCTTGACTTACAAGGCAAGTTTTTCTATGTGTGGGCCACATAGTTAGCTTGATCTTTAAGCTAACAACATGTGTGGCACATGGCCAACTTGTTGATCACGTTTCTAATCCAAAAAGTCAATTAAAGACACCTATGAAGTCAAAGCAGCATCTAGGAAGCTTCTAAGAAGCTTTGATATTAAATATTATAGAATTAACTTAATTTTATCTACTTTTACTTATTTCTACCTATTTCTATATGTAATTATTAGTTTACATGATTATAGCCGTGACAGATGGCATATTTTGTACCATGTACAAAATCTATCACAAGTGAAGAAACAACTAAGCTCTTTCTTGACAATATCTATTACTATTATGGATTACCCAAGGATATCATATCAAATAGGAGAACTCAATTTGTATCAAGATTTTGGCGGACTCTTTTCAAGATTCTAAAAGTGGATATAAAACTATCTTCGACATTCCATCCTCAAACTGATGGACAAACGGAGCGTTGTCATGTTGTAACACGATTGTATATGTAGAGTAAGTAGTTATTTTCAGAATGTAGATACCTAGTGTATAGTATAAATAAGAATAGATAAGTGCTAAAAAGGTGGTTCAGTAGGTAGAATGGATGAATACTCAGGAAAAGTAGTTATCATCTGTAGTATAGGAGTTGGTATCTTGGGGTAGTATAAGGAGGATGGGAGACGGGAAGAAAAGATTAGACTGTGAGAGTTCTGAGCCGGGGTAAGCTTGGTGCTACCTCTTTTCTTTTATTTGTTATTTTCTTTGAATAAGAGGATTGAAAGTTTGTGAATATTGTGAAGTGAATTATGGAATGGAAATGTGATTATTCAAATGGTATTATTTGAAAAGAAGAAAGATTGAATGCTTAAATGTGATTGTAGTTCAGCAGAGAGAATGAGTCTGTGTTTGTGTGAAATACTGTAATGTGAATGGTAGTTCTGTGTGAAGAATTCCAGTGATTGGAAGGAGGGTAATTGTGTCCTGAAAGCTGTGAGGGCGCAATATTACAGTTGGAGATTATGAGGGTGAATATATTGGTGGAAATAGCAGTTATTAGTATGACTGAATTGCTATAAGGAAGAGATCGATAAAGTGAAGGAAGAGATTATAGTTTCCTTGTGTGTTCAGATATTGGAAATAGAGACGATACATTCAGGAGGTAATTGATTGTGTGACCCTAACGTGAACGCTTAAGCAACTAGTCATTCCCCGTATTTGAATCTCCCTATACGGGTTTATGCTGGGAGATTTCTTCCGAAATAAGTAAAATGAGCAATCACATTTTGGCGCCACTGCCGGGGAGTGATAATAGCTTTGAGTGTTAGGATTTAATTACCAAACGTATGAGAAAATTGGTAATGGAAGACAATTTCAGTAGTGTTTGAAGAAAGAGTATGGTTATTAAGAATGAGAATTTAACAGCAAAGAGAATAAAGCAATCAAAGGAAAGAACAGAGATGAGATCGCAAATTAAAAAAGAAGCATTGACAAAGTTGGATTAAGTCGTGGTTGCATGTTTATCGGCATATTTGATCGTACCCAGAAGACGATCGACCTCTAATATTTCAGAAGTACATACCGTTAAAAAAATTACCAAGAGCACTTGCGGGGAGCGTTGCTAATAGTCCAGCAAACCTCTCGAAGCCGTTAACGGAAAATGAGGAAGGCACAGAGGAATTAGGTACCCCATTGGGTATCTTCTCAATTGGAAATATGTCCGATCCTAACAAGACTGGTTCTGAAGATCAGCATATATCACTTGCCAATAAAGACCAATTCAGAGTATATCAAAACTTGTCGTTTTCACCTCATATTCAACCAGTAAAATTATTTGGAGATAATAATAGTCAATCAGGAAGGCCTGGAAGTCCGAAAAAGACTTTTGCGAGGGACAGTTTTTATTTTAATAAAAAATTAAGCGAAACACCGACATCTTTAATGACATCCAAAGGACCAGCAGTTCCGATTGTAGTTCAAATGGATGCAGTGGATGATCGAACGACTAGCATCATGCCATTATCTACTTTTCATGGTTTGTCAGGTGCGGATCCAGATCAATATTTGTCTCAATTCTTGACAGCGTGTGTAGCAAATAATGGAAGAACAGAAGACATTTGGCTGAGATGGCTGCCAGCGACATTGAAAGACACAGCGTTCGAGTGGTATAACCACCAACTTGCGGGAAAATTTATCAATTGGGAGGTATTGAAAAATATATTTTTAGCCCATTTTTGACCAATTGGTTTTGAAGAACGTCTTAGAGAAAAATTAATGAATAGCAAAATGGTACCAGGGGAAGCGGTACAGTCATATTATGGTCATGTAGTAGATATACTTCGAAAATGGCCAAATAACCAAATACCGAAATCATTTGTGTTGTCCATATTGGTTAATAGACTACACCCACCAGAATTAAAAATGTTTGTAAAGGAGGCCCAATCAGCCACTATTGCATCATCTCTTGAGTGAGTAAAAGTATGGGAGGAATGTCACTATGATCAGAACTTAACAGTTGGAGCCACGATGATTCCATCTCAAGGAGGTTATCAAATGACAAATTTGAATGACGCATCGAAAAGTTATCCGGGAAGGAATGATTATGGTACAATTCCACAAGGAATAGTGGATGCCGTTCCATTGCAAGCTATACCACCATCATCATCACACCCATATGCGCCTTATTCCGTGTATCAAAAACCAATACCTACAAAAGAATTGTCAAATGCATTGATATCAAGGGATCTCAATGAGTCATTGCTGTTAACATTGACGAAAAAAATGAATGAATTGGCTGTGAATCTGGCCAAGGATAAAGAAAAAAGGCATAAACCAACCAATATGCGTCCCAATGTCTAGTGTAGCAATTGTAAGGGGCAAGGTCATTTAGTAACAGAATGTCCTTCACCACCCCAAATGACTGTACAATGTACCTTTTGTGAGGGCAAGCATATTACCACCAACTGTTGGAATTTACGGAAGCAACAACAACTCAGTAACTAGATAATGACTCAATCAACTTTGTGGGATGTCAATCAAGTACAGGCAAATAATAGGTTTGGCTGGAATAGAAATCGAGTGAATAAGCAAAACATGAATTATTCTAATTTTTTCAACTCTAAATTTCACCAAGAAGGTGTATCCAATACTCATGGATTGGCGATGAATCAACCAGGATACCATGAATATCCACCCATGGCGAAGCCAATGCCAGACTCTACAGTAACAATGGGTCAACCAGGATCCTTTACTCATCCGACATGGAACAGACCTAGCCATTATATACCAGTAAAGATATCCATTATCCCTGAAAGAGTTGGCAGGAGACCACTTCGTTGCTATCGTTGCAAAAAAAGTAGACATTATACGAGTGAATGTCCTAATCCAAGGGCCAGTGATGACTATGCTCCAATATGTGGAAATTGTAAGTAGTCTAATCATACTTATCAGTAGTGCAATGCACCCTTTAATTATAATAACTGAGACCAGCAAATGTAAATAAGCCAACCGGTGGAGGACAAAGGCCCTGTTCAACGAGACTCACGAGTACATCGTATCGAGGTGGTGAACGCAGTGCTTAACAGAGGCCAACAAAAAGACAAGAATCCAATTTAGGACATTGATGAACCAATCACAAGAGAGCAAGTAGGGCCGTCCGTGGGGCTAAACAAACCAATATCAATATTGGGACATATCCCAATATTGAGACCTCAACAGACTGAGGAACCTAATTCGATCCCATGTGCCAATTTTTCGAAACTATCAAGATCGATCTCAACTAACCAAGTACCAATACCTGTACAACCCAATAAAAGATCTTATGCATTAAAAGAACCTTTAGTGATAGATAAGTTGGCAAAGTTATCAACGACAATCCCAGTCGCTAGGAAGGAATTGTTGCCAAATGGAGTAAAATCGAAACCAATGAAATACAAAAGAGTATTGGAAATTACTCTCAATATGGAATCCTACGACATTCTGAGGAATTTGGATGTTATTCAGCCTTCAATTACAATGAAGCAACTTTTGGTTGTAGCACCGAAATATCGATCTACATTAAATTCAGCGTTAATACGACAAAGATCCCACACTAAAGAAATTCATGAAGTTAGCTTAAACCCAGATCCGGGATCACCAACAATCGATGTATCAATCGATGGCATTTTAATTCCAGGGATACAAGTCAATGGTGGCTCCAGTGTGAATTTAATGAACGTGGATACAATGGAGGACTTGGATCTAAAGCAATTGCTACCTACAACATTGGTCTTGCGAATGGCAAATCATAGTCGGGTAAAGCCAATGGAAATCTTATGCAATATTATCACTGTAATTGGGGGATTGACATACAAAATTGATTATTTTGTATTTCAATTACAGAGTTCTACCTTATCATATTTCATTTTATTGGGCAGACCTTGGCTTTATTAAGCCAAAGCTAAGAATGATTGGGACCGAGGCACATTGATAATTGGAAAAGACCAGGACCAGATTGTTCTATAAATGTACCCGGTATAATATCATGGAGAGTCTCAATTGCTAGCATCTGAATTAATGTTGGACGATGAGCTTAGCTCCGATGACGATGTAGTAGCACCAATTACGAAGGCGCCCATGGAGGCAGCACTACACCCTGGAGTGGTGTACCAATGTGGAGATTCGGGGGAGTACTTGATATATCCGACGGACTCGGAAAACTCGGATTATGTTAGTACTGATTGGATGACCAAGTATGATGTGCACCATGTTAGTGCCCTGGACAAAGGATTCAGTACTTCGTACATGTCGAACTTATTGACTGACTTTAAGCCAGCGCGGGAGTTGAAACAGAACATCGTTGTTGCACCTTTATGTCAAACTATCAACTTGGCGACTACATCAGAACCTCGGACATTTAAGGTCTACGAAGGTATTAAGGAACAAGAGTTGACCTGCTGGACTAAATTTTTCTTGCATCATAAATCCGCTTTTGCTTGGACTTATGATGATTTAAAAGGTATTCCCAATGAAGTCTGTGAGCATCGTATCATTATCTTATCGCATGATGCTTTTTGGGTTATGTAACATCCTAACCACATTTCAGAGAGTGATGACTCAGGCCTTCCAAGACTATCTCTGACTATTTATGGAGATCTTTTTAGATGACTTCTGTGTATTCAGTACAAAATAAGATCATCTTAATTATCTCGGTAAATGCTTGGCTCAGTGCGCTAAGTTTGGGATATTGTTGAACTCGGATAAGTGTCAATTCGGTGTTCCATCAGGAAAATTATTGGAACATATCATCTCTAACCGTGGTATGGCTACGGATCCGGATAAAGTGACACATATAATGAACTTGTCCAGACCAGAGACGGTCTCCGGTGTTCGAGGGTTCATCGGCCATGTCAGTTATTATCGACGATTTATTCGATCGTTTGCAGTTATTTGTCAACCTTTAATAAACTCCTTGAAGAAACCTCCGTTAGATGGGACTAGTCCCATCTGGACCATGGAGTGTACCGTGGCCTTTGAAGCATTGAAGTCAAAATTGGTCTCTGCACCAATATTGGTGGCCCCTCGTTGGACCGAGACTTTTCATGTGTATGTTGATGCATCCAATGTGGCTATTGGATCGGTGCTAAGTCAGAAGGATGAGCAGGGTCTGGATCATCCTATCTATTATGCTAGTCGACAATTGGTGGCTGCCAAACGTAATTACACTACTACTGAATGAGAAGCATTGGGTATGATATACTCGGTTCAGAAATTTTGGCACTATTTGCTTGGGTATCCCTTTGTCTTTTATGTGGATCATGATGCCCTCAAATACATGATTAATAAGCCTCAATTGAGTGGACGCATTGCTTGATGGGTGTTATTACTTCAAGAATTTAATTTTATTATCAATGTACGACCAAGAAAAACACATGCCAATGCGGATCACTTATCCCGTTTATCTAATATACTGGATAATGAGCCGATAAATCGTTGTTGTGTTGTAACACGAGTATACTTTGAAAATATAAAGAAAGAGGACTTTTATTAATGTTCAGTTACCTCGAATATTGGGAGCAACGACCAATTTCAGTGCAAATACTGAGAGGTTTGGTTCAGTCATCCCGTTACAGTCAGCCGGGGCTTACTGAAATGCTCCATTCCATTCCAATAACGAGAGTCAGCAAGAAGGGAAAGGACCAATTCACACAACGGGTGAGCCTGGTTCGAAGAGCCAATTGGATCCAATTTCAAGAATCTAATCCAGGTCTCTTACCCAATATGAGACCTGAATTGGTCGGGCAACCCAATGCGGTCCAATTGCGGGAACATCCAAGTCTTACTAAGGGCCTCTTATCCAATATGAAACCTGAATTGGTCGGGCAACTCAATGTTGTCCCGATTACGGGGCTCCGATTCCGTTTCAGGCTGTTCCGTCCTTTGTGTTGTTTCGGGGACGTGCTTTCGGTAAAAAGATCTCTTAAAGGTAAAAATGGAGGAGAAAGCTCTGACGATGGAGCCAATTCCAGACCCAAGATGGAAGGAGCCAATTTCGGATCTAAGACGGAAGGAGCCAATTCTGGATCCAAGATGGAAGATTGAAGAAATTCAGAGGCTAGGGTTTGAAAGAGAAGAGAATTAGGGTTAAAGGGGAGGAAGGTTAAGAAATGAGGGGGGTTTTTTTTTTAGATCGGGTTTTTTGGATCAAAGAGCTAGCTTCAAGCTCTTTTCAAGGTCACTAATTTGATTTCATTAGGATTTGTGAGGGGAGAGCAATCGCTGCTCAAAGTCAGTGTTTATTTTGGTGTTTCGGATTTTATATAAAACATTGATGGGTTGCATTCTCAATTGGTTTGTGCAAGTCGTGTAGCATCTATGGATCAAAATTTGGTATTGTCTGGATAGTTGGGTGTTCTAAGTGTGTACAAAAATTTGTGTTAATCTAATGATGCAATCAAAAGATATCTGGATTTTAGTACAAAGGGTTGTCGGAAGTTGGCAGTCTAGGGTTGGATAGGGTTTCTATGATATCTGAAGATCTACCATTTGGATCAACATAATTTTTGGCTTGGTAATAGAAGATTTGGAGATCAAGCAGCTATTCAATTTTGAGCTGGAGTTAACGGTTGACAAAGGAGAAATCACTTCTGGAGTTTCTACATCAAATTTCAAGGTTGCGGCTGAGTGTCATTAGTGCGGTTTTTTGGCGTTTTCTTGCAATTTGTAAGTTGGGTTGGGCTGAAATTTTTTGAGCATATAGAAGGCTTATACTGGTATTTAGATGCAAAATTTCACACTAAGTGGATGGTTGGATCAAAAGTTACAGCTTGTCAAAGCTCACTGGCTAGGATTAGGGTTTGTTAAGAAAAACAAAAACAACTTAATTATAAAAGAAATAAAGTAATTGGAATATTGTATAGTTAAAATGACTATGAGGAGTGTTTTTAAATACTTAGAAATTGATATTTCAATTATATTCTTCATACATGGATAAAATCTATTAGGGTTTCTTTGTTATTTGCAAAAACAACTATACCTTCCACAGCTAGATACCTAGTGTATTCTCGAACAAGACAACACGTAATATGACACTGTGCTCTTCCGGATGCACAACTATTCGTTGTGGATGTCATTACACCCGAATATGGTGAATTGATCCAATATCTAACGTTTCAGACTTTTTTCATTTCTTATAATGAAAAACTAAAGAAGCCTCTGATTTTAAAAAGTGCGCCATATGCCATGATTGGAAATGCCTTGTACAAACAAGGGTGGGATGGAATTTTATGCCGTTGCATCTTTCAAAGTGAAGTTCGTACAATTTTGGAAGGATGTCATTTGGATAGTTGTGGTGGATATTTTGCGGAAGACAGTACTGCTCGCAAGGCTTTAATGGCTGGATATTGGTGGCCCACAATGTTTTCTAATGCGTACCAATTTGTTCGTCGTTGTGATCCCTATCAACAAATTGGTCGACCGACGGGTACTTCAGCGATGCCATTAGTACCAATCTTGGCATAGGCACCATTTGAGAAATGGAGAATTGATTTTGTTGGACCCATTGTACCAGCATCGAGACATGGACAAAAGCGGTATATTTTAGTTGCCATGGACTATGTAACCAAATGGGTGAAGGCTATTGCTACCCGCAATGATAATGCCAGTACGGTGGCCACATTTCTATACGAGAATATTATTACTCGATTTGGGTGTCCAAATAAATTGGTTAGCGATCGTGGCACCCATTTCATAAATGCTACCATAGCAACCTTAACAAACACATACGAAATCAAGCATAGAAAAACAACACCATATCATGCTCGGACCATTGGGCAGACGAAAAAGACCAATAGTATTCTATGTAAGATTTTAACCAAAACAATTTCAGGTGCGGGAACGGATTGGGATACTAAATTATTTGCGACATTGTGAGCGTATCGTACTGCATTTAAAGTGACTACCAATTCCACACCATTCCAATTGGTGTACAGGCAAGAAGCAATATTATCCATTGAATCGAAAGTTCAGAGTTTGTGCATTGCATTGGATGAACGTCTTAGAGATAAGGAATCACTTCAATATCGGTTGGCAGAGTTGGACAAATTAGATGAAATACGGGCTAAAGCTCTCTTCAACATAGAAGCAACTCAAAAACGGCGGAAGAGTTACTATGATAGTAAACTGCGTCTGAAGAGTTTTATGCCCAATGATTTGGTATTGTTGTTTGATAGCAGGTTTAATCATTTTCCGGGCAAATTTCAAGTTCGTTGGCATGGGCCATATCGTGTGATTGAAGGGTTTTCTAATGGATCTATTCAATTGGAGGATTTCATGGATCAGCGATTCAGTACCCACATTAACGAGAATCGATTACGGTTATATCATACGTAAAACCGGGGACGGGTTTTCAATTTCTGGAGGAGGTCACGTCGAATTTACTTAGGATAGACCTAATTAAGTGCATTAGGGTGTAGAGGCGGCTGAAAGGATAGTAATTACTATCAGATAGGATGGAGGTGAGAAACGGATAGTAGGGGTAACATGTTGTCGTTATCACCACTAGGTAAAAGAATAGGAGTGGGGCACCCATTTACGATCATTCTCAGGTGTCGCATTCTATTATTGTTTCTTTTTGGTGTTATAATTTTGGGTGTTTCGGAGTATTGGAGCATAGTATTGATGGTTAGAGCTTGAAAGAGTGTGCATTATAGCAATGGAGAGTGCAAAGAGAGCTACGGACAGAGAGAAAAGTGGCCGAAATATGAAAGCTAAACGCAATTTAGGACCACCATCCGTAGTAATCGTTACCAATATGGAGCTTATGAAGCTAGAGATTTGGTGGACGTCAAGGAGAATATGAGATTTTTGAAACGTGCAAATGTTTCAATTTTTGCGAAGGTCAGATAGTTTGCCTTCAATTAATGTGGCATTAGTAGAAGAATACATTGCAAACTATGACCCACAGGATGGATCAAGCATAGTACAAGGGCGTGTTATCGATATTGATGAGAAGATCCTCGAAAAAGTATTGTTTCTTCTAGTTGAAAAGGTTGCGGTGGGTGTTGAGGAGTCCAATGACTTCCGATCGGGAAGTTATTTCAAAAGTGGCATGTCATCGTATGAGAAGAACCAAGGTTGGCAGATGGCTGAGGTAATTATACCAGAGCTCATGGAATGGTTGCGCTTCGTGTTGAGGAGTCTAGGGTTGTATCGACACAACACATATATGTCAAGACAATTAATGTTTGCAGCGGTAGGGACGTTTCAAGGAATAGTGTTTAATTGGGCAGCTTATGTAGCAATCCATATTCATGCGAAAATGGGAGCCAAACACAAAATAGAGAAGTTTACAGCGTTGCTATGTTCCAATTATGTGTATGTTGTGATTGCATACACATTGCGGCAAACATCACCAGTAGAGGGAAGTTCTGAACCAGTGCCAGTGCCTCCATAGCAAGAACGGAATTCGTTGGCACAGAATGTCAATATAACGGAGGTAACACATGAAATTGGAGAATCCAGTTGTCTAGTGGCACCAAAAACGAATCCGATTCATTCGGTGGTAGAGGAGGAGAATGAAGTCCTGAAATTGTTAGATATCAATCAGTTAGCGTTTCCACAGGGTCGACTGTCGGAAGGCGTATATCTTAAAAATTCTTTATTGAAGTACATTTTATAAATATATTACATGGTACGAGCATTGGATGTAGAGGGCAGTGGTAAACTGGAATTAGAGGCAAGCAAAAAGGTGATATCAGAGCAGACACAAAGAATTGAAAAGCAAGAACGAATCATCTAGGTGAATGCGGAATCCAAGCTACTATTGGAGCGACAAATTAAGAAACAACAGGAAGCTTGGGACAAAGAAAGAGAGCGCATGGTGGAGACTCACAGGCAAGAACTATTCCGGGCTCGTAGTCATTCAATTTTGGAATTGGAAAAAGTGAAAGGTCAGTTGGTAATGGAACGAGAAAAGACCAAGTTATTGGCGCAAGAGAAATTGGTATTTAGTGACCAATACAGATGTAAAACGGAGCGATTAAGGGCTGAAATTGAGGCCTTGAATGTCGAGGTGACAAGATTGGTAGAGAATTTAGTCAATATTGGTCAAGCACAAGTATCGACATTGCCAGTTCCTGAAGTTCCAGAAGAAAGGAGTCACTTTCAACACCAATTGGAATAGAGAGATGCTCAGATCTTGAAATTGGAAGCTCAAGTCCGTGAACTAGACGAGTACAATGAAGACCTTTTTAGCTCAGTTGAGGTAAGAGCTGATGGAAGGATTGAAGGAGGACAAAGATTTGCAGTTGGAACCGGAATCGGTGGAACCAATAATAGATACTACGACAATTGATTAATTAGATAGGCTAGAGGGATCGTAATTTTTGTAGAGTTTTGTTAGATAATTTTTAGATAGGTATCAATTGAGTATTTGCGAGGATGCTGCATAGTTATTAGTGGAGCTATGTAGAATAAGTAGTTATTTTCAGAATGTAGATACCTAGTATATAGTGTAAACAAGGATAGATAACTGTTGAAAAGGTGGTTCAACAGGTAGAATGGAAGAAAAGTCAGGAAAAGTAGTTATCATCTGTAGTATAGGAGTTGGTATCTCAGGGTAGTATAAGGAGGATGGGAGAGGGGAAGAAAAGGCCAGACTGTGAGAGTTGTGAGCCGAGGTAAGCTTGGTGCTACCTCTTTTCTTTTGTTTGTTATTTTCTTTGAATAAGAAGATTGAAAGTTTGTGAATATTGTGAAGTGAATTATGGAATGGAAATATGATTGGTATTATTTGAAAAGAAGAAAGATTGAATGCTGAAATGTGATTGTAGTTCAGCAAAGAGAATAAGTCTGTGTTTGTGTGAAACAATGTAATGTGAATGGCAGTTCTGTGTGAAGAATTCCAGTGATTGGAATGAGGATAATTGTATGCTGAAAGTTGTGAGGGCGTAGTATTACAGTTGGAGATTATGAGGGTGAATATATTGGTGGAAATAGTAGTTATTGGTATGACTGAATTGCTGTAAGGAAGAGACTGATAAAATGAAGGAGAAAATTATAGTTTCCTTGTGTGTTCAGATATTAGAAATAGAGATGATACATTCAGGAGGTAATTGATTGTGTGATCCTAACGTGAACGCTTAAGCAACTAGTCATTCCCCATGTTCGAATCTCCCTATACGGGTTTATGTTGAGAGATTTGTTTTGGAATAAGTAAAACGAGCAATCACAGTATAATAAAAATCTAAAAAAAGAAGATTTTTATTAATATTTAGTCATCTTAAATATTAGTAGTAGCAGCCAATTTTAGTGCCAATATTCAAGGGTCAGTTACTGTCATCTCGTCATAGTCAGTCGGGGCATACCTACCAATAATGAAATGCTTCGTTTAATTATAATAACAGGAGTTAGCAGAAAGAGAAAGGACTAATTTAACGTTGCGTGAGCATGATGTGAAGGACCAATCTGATCCAATTATGGAGACGTTTAATCCTGGTCTTGTTACGGTCTCTTATCTTATTTGAGACTTGACTCGATTGGCAATCCAATGAGGTCCCAATATGGAGACTTCGGCTCTATTGTAAGCTGTTCCGTCAGCTGGACTAATTCGGGAAGTCCAAGACAGGAGGGTATTGGACTACATGGAGGGGGAGATAAGTTATTCTTTCAGCTGGACTAATTCGGGAAGTCCAAGGCAGGAGGATTGGACCGCATGGGAGAAAATGCTCCCTCGGTTGGACCAATTCGAAAAAGACCGAGGCACAAGAATAGGAGACAGACGGGTGGAGGAATTTTGAAGGAGAGATCAGAGAGCCGAATTAGAGAGAAGACTTGTGGAGGGATTTTTATGAAGTGATTTCGTATCGTTTGAATCAATATTGGATTTTTGAGGGATTTTCAAAGCAAGTGATGTTCTCTGTGAATTCAGATCTTTGAAAAATAAAACCGGTTTACAAATTTTTGGATTTCGTGATTTTTGTAGTATTTATATAGATAAAAATTTAGAGACTTATTGGTATGCTTGTTATGAATGTGTACAAGAGATTTGAGATCAATCGAATGGCTAGATCGATACATATGAAGGTTTTGTGAGCTAAGGCCTCGAGATTTAGGATTTTGAAGACTAATAAGGTTTTCTTAGATATCTAGCAATCTGCCAGTTGAATTAGGGAGGTTTTTGATTTTAACAATAGAAGACTTGATTTTCTATATGCAAGTAAAATTTGAAAGCAATCAAATGGTGGAAAAAGGAGATATTGGCATTGAAAGTTTGGCATCAGATTGGAGAAAGAGAAGCCAGCCAACATCCGAGCGGAATTTTGAGGTCATCAACTAATTGGATCTTTTGTTGCAAATTTTCTTTTATCTTCCATAGCCAAGTACCCGGTGCATTCTTAAGCAGGACTTTATGTAAGACGACATTGTGTTAATTAAGTTTTGGAGCAATATTTAACATGTATCATTAACTACCAATAAGATGATTGGACAACTCTTTTGCCATTGGCAGAGTTTGTTTACAATAATACAGTACATTCTTCTACAAAATAAACACCTTTATTTACTAATTATGATTATCATCTATGACTTGATACTTTTGACTTTTTAAAAGTTGATAATCTTGCTATGAAAGATTTGGCGATTCATTTGTCAGAGCTACATGTAACAATTAAGGCGTAGTTAAAAGAGGCTCAAGAACAATAAAAGATCAATGCGGATGTCTATTAAAAGGAACAACCACCATTCTACTTGGGTGATAAGGTATGGCTACTTCGTCACAATATCAAGACCATTCATCCTTGTGACAAGTTGGACTATCGAAGGCTTCGACTATTTTTTATTTCTGTACAAATTAATCTAGTTGCATATCGTTTACATCTACCAAAGTCAATGAAAATCCATCCAATATTCTATGTGACTCTTCTTGAACCATACAAGACAGTGGACATATCAAGAAGACGACAAGCTTCACATCCTTCTATAAAAATGGACAATAATGAAGAGTATAAATAGAAGAAGTCTTAGATTCAAGGCGATGCCAAAATAAATTGGAATATCCTGTCTATTAGCGTGGATATGATATTAGTGAATGCACATGGGAGCTAGTAAAGAATCTTGTAAATGCAGCAAAGGCGATGGAAGCTTTTCATCGATGACATCCATCAAAATCAAGATGAAACCTTCTTTATAAAAAAAACATCTAGGCAAAATAACATTTTACTTTCAATCTTTGTTTGTAGCTTCTTTGTAGTTGTGATGCTCAGGAGATGGAAAACCAACAAACAATAAATTCGACTCAAGAGCCTTCATTTGCTGACCTGCCGGACGAGACATTACAATTGTCACAACCTTCAAGATGACGTAATCGAGATGAAGATCTTCAAGAACGACATGTTCTTTCTCGAGTAGATGGTGACATACAACGCGTTTGGTATCACGACCTTAGAAAGGACTCCTGATGTTTGGTGATTTTACTAGAAGTAGGAACAACTCTTGATGGTGTTCCAAATATTCTATTCGAAGGAAGTTATGAAGGCCTCAATAATGATCAAATAATTGGATGGTCTTCCTACCCTGGTATGGGACACTACTGATGGTTGAGAGGGCCTATCAATCATCTTCGAAGAGAACAAAGATCAAAGTATGTGGCGAATACAATTCGTCACATCATAGATATCCTCAACATATGATGACCGCTCCTCGTGGAACTCGTCCCTAGAAGGAGGGGTATTATCATGGACATACTCATAATTACATATACAAATATGTAGAAGCAAGTAAAAGTAAGTAAAAGTAAGTTAATTCTATAATATTTGATATAGAAGCTTCCTAGAAGCTTCATAGATGCTGCTTTGACTTCATAGGTATCTTTAATTGAATTTTTGGATTAGAAACGTGGTCAACAAGTTGGCCTTGTGCCACACATGTTGTTAGCTTGAAGACCAAGCTAACTATGTGGCCTACATGTAGAAAAACTTGCCTTGTAAGTCAAGGCATGTGTCCTACAAAGTCAATACATATTAGAGGTCCTATAGAATATCACCACGTAGCCCCTAGTTAGATAATATACATAGAGACAAGAGTGAAGCCTTCTTCACTCTTGTCAACTCCTTTCTTATTTCTATTCTAGTTTCAAGGGTCTCTAGTTTTCTTGTCTTTTGACAATAACCATTTTAGTTTCTCTTTCAATATACATACTTGTTTATTTATATTTTGTTACCTTTTTTTGAGTGAAGGCTCACTTATCTGAATTGCTTTTTCATCAAGTTCTTGTCCTTGATAGATAGTGGAGAGTGTATGTGACCTAAGTGACTTCAAGCAATGTATTTCTAACTTAGAATTTGAATTACACATTCACATACACATCACATACATAAGACATGCACTTCACATCCATAACTGCATACACATGCACCTACATATACAATTCACTTACATTCACCACATGCACTACAATCATATGTATAGATAATTACAAAAGAACATTGAAAATAACACTTACAAGTAGAAAATCAACACCTAAAAGGAGGGAATACACCCCCTTGTGCTAAAATATGTGCCATTTTCTACTGGAGACTTCAAATCTTACAAGATTAACTTCCAATGAGAGCTAGCTTAAATAATTTTTAGCTCTTATAAAAATCATTGAAAAAGACCTTATCAATCAAAAGTTATAGGCCTCCAAAGCTAGTTCTCTTCAAATCTTGCGGCCTTTGACTCTCTTGTGCTTGATTGGCTACCGCGTCTTTGTCTCTACTTCAATCACCACGAAACTTTTCTGATATAAAGAAGACTTCACTTTGCTTCAACTTGCATAAAATTAAGGAAAAAGCTTTTGCCATTTGGAAGTTATGGGCCTCCAAAGTTGGTGCTCTTCAAATCTTACGGATGCCAACCTGTCGTGCTTGATCAGCCATAACTTCGTCGTCGTTGCTCTAAATCTAGCGTGTGATATGTCCTTGGAAATAAGGCAGCTTTATCTGCATTTTCACCAAAATTTAGCTCCAAATTCGTAGTAGGCTGTGCGCTATCATCTTTCAAAGTTCTGCTCTAAAATCCAGCGGCAGTGGAACCTCCCTTGTGCTAAAATTTCAGCCCAAATCCTACTAAGGATATGAAGATATTGTTGTTTTTCCTATACTGACTTTTTTCTCCAAACTTCTTTCCTCCAATCTTCTTTTCTTGTGCTCTCTACACACATACTACAACCAAAAATAATGAGAGAGACTGAGAGAGGGGCGACCCCTCTCCTAAGTGCCTACTATAATCCTACATCTAACTATCCTTCATCCATTCATCCGGTTGGAAATTGATCCAACCGGTTTTTTTTCCTAGCATCTTTTTTTTCTTTCTAACTTTTATCTTCTTCTTTTCTATACTCACTCATATTTTATCTAACTTCCTCTACAGCATACTTTTTAACCAATCCACTATATCTTCCTTATTCTTATCTTTGTCTAAGATCTTTCTCTTAATGATAATATTCTACCGCTAATTCATAATTTTTCTAGCTTTTCTAATTGGATTTTTGGCATTTAGTCTATAAGTCCATTCTTATGGAATAAATAATCAACTAATATTTCAGACATACTAACTTCTTATATATTATATATATTTTTCTAAAACTAATTTATGAGCCAAAGTTATGGCTCACAGTAGGTGGATTAAGATTAACGAGGCTGACAACAAGAGGTTGATTGATAAGAGGGTTAACCATTATAGATTCTATGTACTTCCTCCAAGCCTCGAATAAGGAAACCATGTTCTTTGCTAATGTTAGAGTATGCTCATCAAGGACATGTTATCTCCATCATTGCAACGGCAAGTTCATGAGAGGTTTAGAGGAGGAAGATGCTTACAAGTTGATGAGTCCCACCAACAATGCTTGAAGCATCCCGTTGTAGGCTAATTTTGATTAGATGTCTCCTTATTGTAGTGGTTCCCTCCTCCAAATTGAGCAGTCTTTGTTTGTCTCTTCTCCCTCAAATCTTATTTTATTTGTTATAGAATAAAACAAAATGACACTTTAAAAGGACAAAAATAATCCAAAACCTAAAGCTTCAAAGAATTAAGTTTTAATCTATTATTAAACAACTAAATCACCAAATTTTATAATAAAGCCAACATACTTTAATTTGACAAGTTTATAAAAGTAATATCATTGTGAATTATACTTGGGCCATAAATACATTTGGCAAGCCATAAAATTCTAATGTTCAATAAATCTAGTTAAAAAGAAAAAACAAAATAGGAATAAGGTTCAAACAATCAACTCAACTATAAAATTAAAGCTAAAGGGACCAAAGTTATTCAATTTTGTTGCAACAATATAAGGCTTGGTAAAGGAATTGTAGCTCTAAAATAATTTTTAATTAGTAAAGCTAGCCATCTAGAAGACTAGAAACTCTAGTTCAATATAATAAAATAAAATGAAGAAAAATAAGTGCATTGTGACTGGTTGTCCAATACACAAGGCCAATGGTATCGATTACAAAACTTGAATTGTAGAAAAAACAAAAATTAAGTGAACTAGCCATTTAAAGAAAACATGATAATTGCCAAACTTTTTGAGCAAATGACTTTAAATAAGGTGGAAGAATACCACACCGACAACAAAACTTATTAAGAATGTCATCGCAACTTACAAAACTTCTTTTTATTTGCTCTTGTATTTGTAAAAGTACCATGGCCAAAGCACCAACTTGTTATTTCAAAACGAGGGGACAATGCTATGTTGGTAAATAGAAGCTCATCAGAAAGGCCTATGAGCTAACAATGGTACTTTAATACCATAGCTAATACAAGATTAGGCTAATACAAGATTAGGCTAATAGAAGATTAGGCTAACTAGATGGGTTCTTCTTTCAAGCTACTACTTGCTTCATTTCTTTCTTCAAGCCATTGACACTACATTGGAAGAGATTGATGCACTATTGCAACCCACTATTTTGTGATTCAAGACAATCAACAGAGATCCCAAATTCTAAAAGTATTTACAAGAAGCAACTAGCTAAGGGTACACGAAGATGCCACAAGTATATATTTTTTTGTAGATGCCAAGATTAATCATTAACCACATCTAGCATAATATGATAAGGTTGTGGTAATCTACCAAAAAACCTATCTAGCCTAGAACAAAATTTATTTAATTCTTAAATCTACAAGATATTAAAGCCTTGATTGTTATGGCATTGCAATTGTCAAGAATGCCCACAAATATGGCAATTTTCACAAAGATAGGATACCTCAAAACAAAGTTGAAAAAATCTACTTTGGCTTAACATAGGTGCAACTAGATAGCAGCTATTCCTAGTGGTTACTTTGTTGAGGTTCCATCACATATTAAGTACACCAAATTTAAAGGAATAGCATACAAATGGCCAGAACTTAGCATAGAAATAATACAAACTATTTATAATTATTGTTATACATTTACTACTTTGCTTCAAATTTGTAAACAATAGAAAGTACGACACACGGTTCCCACATGTGGACATCCTTGTAAAGTATTGACATCATGAGTGATTATCTAAATGAACGTCACTCTTGAATATGAGCCAACAACACATGTATCCAGTTCTAACATTAGTGTGCCTACCTTGCGCACATACTTGTAGTCAGCCTCTGGTTGTAGATCAAGCGACAGACACTGCACTGGCTCTGCGACCACCATGATGACATATCCGCACTTCTTGTTATCTTTTGGTTGAACACGGGTCTTTCCAATTATGATCCCAAATATTGTGCAGGGCATTTTTATTACATCGTACGTGATGGCCCCAAAGTAGTCGCCTGTATAAGATTTTATATGAATAAGCTGCTGCAATCTGTCATGGTTCCTAATGTTCATCATGACATCATTTGAAAATAGTCAGGCAATCAACAAAGAATTAGTAAACTTCTTACATAAAGCCATGAATATGAAACTTAGTCCATGTACATTAAAACGTAATAAGAAAAAAAATAAATAATCAGTAAAAGTACAAAGTCAGCCAAAATGTTGCAAACCTGTCCGTAGTCATGTCATGGACATACATATAATTACCTATATGAATAGATAAAAGTATGTAAAAGTAGATAAAAGTAGGTTAATTATATAATATCTTCTAGAGAAGCTTCTTAGAAGCTTCATAGACACTGCTTTGACTTTATAGGAGTCTATAGTTGACTTTTAGGCTAGAAACTTGGTCAACAAGTTAGCCATGTGCCACACATGTTGGAAGCTTAAAGAACAAGCTAACTACGTGGTCCATCCATAGAAAACTTGCCTTGTAAGCAAAGGCATGTGGCCTAGAAAGTCAACATATATTGGAGGTCTTATAGAACATCGCAATGTGGCTTCTAGTTAGATAGTATATATAGAGGCAAGAGTGAAGCCCTCTTCACTCTTGTCAACTCCTTTCTTGCTTCTAGTCCAGTT
The DNA here is from genome assembly GCF_059467195.1 of Physcomitrium patens. Lineage (NCBI taxonomy): Eukaryota > Viridiplantae > Streptophyta > Bryopsida > Funariales > Funariaceae > Physcomitrium > Physcomitrium patens. Next base: position 14,321,374 of record NC_143429.1, on the reverse strand, counting down.
TCAAGGGTCTCTAGTTTTCTTGTATTTTGGCAATAGCCATTCTAATTTCTTTCTTAATATACATATTTCTATTTTGTCCTATTTCTTTGAGAAAAGTCTCACTTACTCTTTAGCTTTCATCGAGTTCTTGTCCTTGACAGATTGACAAGAGTACACTTACAATATGAGAGCTTTGTCTTTTCTTGATTAAGAGTGGATTACCCCTTTTTCTTGATAAGACATAAGCGCATTAGAAGTTGCGGATTACCCTCTTTTAAACTGATATTGTTCTTAGTATTTTCTTTGATATCAATTCCTCTCTTCTATTTGTTTTGAGCGTTATTAGACATCTTCTCTTTTCTAAGTGCTACTATGGCAGAGCTTGTTGAAATGAAGAGTGCAATGGCACAGATGCAAGAACAATTGAGGGAGTTAATGCTTGCGATGCATCAACTCAATTTACCACCACAAGGAGCAACAAGAATGGTAGGAAGTGAAGATATAGAGATGATTGGGGCTGCTTCAACATCTGCACCAAACCATGTCCCTTCTCCCAGAATGGAACACCCTTCGAGTGTTAGAGAACCGAGAGTGGCCTTGCCCGAGAAGTTTGATGGTACCAGATCCAAGTTTCGAGGATTCATCAATCAGGTCCAATTAGTGATTGAACTTCAACCCCAGAGCTATCCAACTCCAGGGTCACAAGTTAGATTCATTGGTACACTTCTTTCAGGTTCAGCATTGTCATGGTTTTCATCTTTTCTTGAACAACGAGATCCAATATTGGATAATCTGGAGGCTTTTTTGGCGGAGTTTCGATCCATGTTTGGAGAACATGATGCAATTTATGTTGCAACCAACAAGATCCGTATTTTGCGACAAGACAATCGATCAGTAACATTATATGCTTCACAATTTCGACAACTTGCAACTGATATCAAGTGGGATGATGCCGCACTTGTGAGTCAATTTCTCTACGGATTACAATATGAGGTAAAGAAATTGATGCTTAATTTACCTGATCCTCAAACATTGAGTCAAGCAATTGACTTTGCTGTGAAGTGCGACAATCGACTTTTTGAATTTCGATCCGAGAGTCGCACAAGTAGGCCTCAACGTTACTACAATTCAATGGCAACACCGACGTCTCCTCAACACATACCTTCAGAAGTAGAGGATATGCAAATTGATGCGGTACGTTTCAAACCTCTTACTGAGCAAGAAAAGTCTCGTCGTCGACAAGAAGGATTGTGCTTATATTGTGGAGAACCTAAGCACACTGCTCAACATTGTCCAAAGAAGCGACGTAACTACAAAATGAGGAGTACGGCTGTCAAAGAAGACAGTATGTCAGAAAACGAGTATGTCCAGCTACAATAGGGACCGTGCGGCTGGAATCTTGTACAACTTCTAATGAAGGTCCTATCCTCTCCTCAGAACCATCTCCTTATTTTATAATAGATGTGCATTTAGGACCTAATAATTACAAAGCCTCTGCCTTGATAGATTCAGGAGCCTCAGCTTGTTTTTTAGATGAAGAATTTGCTAGATGTCATAGAATATCATTAATACAAAAAACTAAACCTGTACACGTAGAAGTCATAGATGGTCGTCCGTTGTCTTCTGGAGATGTAACTCACAAAAAACTTCCTGTAGATGTAGTAATAAATGGTCATAGTAGTTGCGTAATTTTTAATATAATTAGATCTCCCTCTAATCCAGTAATTTTAGGCTTATCATGGTTAGAAAAGTATAATCCTCGAATAGATTGGATTTCTCGTAAACTTGATTTTCCTCGAAGCATTAGTAACAGTTCTATTAATCAAGTAAAAAACCATGAGTCTAGTATAGTAAAACCCGCACTTATAGGTGCAAAAGCATTTATACACGCAGCAAAAGAAGAATCAACTTTTACTATTTATTCTGCACCTATTTCTGAAAGCGTAAAGACTTCAAGTGACATTCCAAGTCAATATCAGGATTATCAAGGCATTTTTGAGAAAAAGAATGCAGATATTCTTCCTGAGCATCGCCCATACGATTGTTCAATCGATCTCAAGGAAGGAACTCAGCCACCATTTGGACCAATTTACAGTTTATCGCAAGATGAGTTGGCTGAACTCAAGACATATATTGACGAGAATTTAGCGAAGAATTTCATACACCATTCAAAATCTCCAGCAGGAGCTCCAATTTTATTCGTAAAGAAAAAAGATGGATCTTTACGAATGTGTGTTGACTATCGAGGACTCAACAAGATCACAATCAAGAACAGGTATCCATTACCTTTGATATCAGGACTCCTTGACCAGTTAAATCAAGCTAAGATCTATACAAAAATAGATCTAAGAGGAGTATATAATCTAGTACGGATCAAAGAAGGAGATGAATGGAAGACTGCGTTTCGAACCAGGTACGGACACTTTGAATACAATGTCATGCCTTTTGGACTCACGAATGCACCAGCTGCTTTTCAACATCTCATGAATGATGTATTTCGTGAATTCTTAGACAATTTTGTCGTCTGCTACCTAGACGATATCCTGATTTATTCTAAGAATGTTGAAGAACATGAAATACATGTTCGTCAAGTATTACAAAAACTTAGAGATGCAGGATTGTACGCCAAGATAGAAAAGTGTGTATTTCACACTACTCAAGTTGACTTTTTAGGATACATCATTTCAAATGATGGTCTCATGATGGATTCTAAGAAAGTCCAAACAATCATGGATTGGAAGATTCCAAAGACTGTAAGAGATGTCCAATGTTTCTTGGGATTTGCCAATTACAATCGGATCTTCATCAAAGACTTCTCACGAGTTGCAGCTCTACTTACACGCTTGACTAGTAAAGATAAATTCCAATGGAATCAAGAAGCGGAAGCAGCATTTGAAGCCTTGAAGACATCGTTTGTCTCTGCACCAGTCTTATATCGTGTTGACTTTTCCAAGGTATTTTTTATGGAAACAGACGCATCGGATTTTACCTTGGGTGCAGTTTTATCACAAATGGGAACAGATGACAAACTTCATCCGATAGCTTTTCATTCAAGAAAATTCTCAGCAGCCGAGATCAATTATGAGATCCACGATAAAGAACTTCTTGCAATCATGGATTCTTTTCAAGAATGGCGTCATTATCTAGAAGGTGCTTCTAGTCCAGTCACTGTGTATACAGATCACAAGAACCTCGAGTATTTCATGTCAGCACGCGTGTTGAATCGTCGTCAAGCTCGTTGGAGTATGTCTTTGTCAAGATTCGACTTCATTATCACTTATCGGCCAAGAAAACAACAAGGTTTGTCCGATGCCCTGTCTAGACGTTCTTATTTTGCACCAAAAGAAGGAGATGCAGCTTTTGAGCAACAAAGAACGGTCCTCTTGAAACCGGAGCAATTTCATCTCCGAGCAGTGAAATCAACACTGACTGTTGATTCAACTTTTCTCAAGCAAATCCAGTCCAGTATGTCCTCAGACCCTCTTGTTCATGATATCGAGAATAATTCTTCCAAGTCTCATGATTCTTCTAAGTTCGAGTTCAAGAATAATCTATTATATTTTGAAGGACGCCTATATGTTCCAGAAGAAAAAGCACGTTTGCGTGTTCTTCAAGCACGTCATGACTTTCCAGCAGCACGTCACTTTGGATATAATAAGACTCTGGAACTCATATCAAGAGATTTTTGGTGGCCACAAATGTGGAAGTCAGTCAAAGACTTTGTACAATCATGTGATATTTGTTCAAGATCAAAAATTCCTCGACATCGACCTTACGGACTTCTTCAGCCATTACCTATACCAGAACAACCATGGTCTTCTGTTTCTATGGATTTCATCACAGATCTTCCAAACTCAAGATCTTATGATTCTATATTTGTGATAGTAGATCGTTTCACCAAGATGGCACATTTTATGCCATGTACAAAATCTATCACAGGTGAAGAAACAGCTAAGCTTTTCATTGATAATATCTATCGCTATCATGGATTACCTAAAGATATCATATCGGATAGGGGAACTCAATTTGTCTCGAGATTCTGGAGGACTCTTTTCAAGATTTTAAAAGTGGACATAAAGCTATCTTGAGCTTTCCATCCTCAAACTGATGGACAAACAGAGCGCGTAAACCAAGTCTTGGAACAGTATTTAAGGTGTACCATCAACTACCAACAAGATGATTGGACAATCCTTCTGCCATTGGCAGAGTTTGCTTATAATAATACAGTACATTCTTCCACGCAACAAACACCTTTCTTTGCCAATTATGGCTATCATCCACGACTTGATACTTTTGATTTTTCAAAAGTTGATAATCCTGCAGCAGAAGATATGGCAAATCGGTTGTCAGAGTTACATGCAATAATGAAGGCGCAGTTGAAGAAAGCTCAAGAACGACAAAAGATAAATGCAGATGTATATCGTAAAGAGCAACCACAACTCAACGTGGGTGATAAGGTATGGCTACTTCGTCGCAATATCAAGACCACTCGACCTTGTGACAAATTGGACTATCGTAGGCTTGGCCCCTTTTCTGTTTCTGAACAGATCAACCCAGTTGCATATCGGTTACATCTACCGGAGTCAATGAAGATCCATCCTGTATTCCACGTGTCTCTTCTTGAACCATATAAGACAGTGGATATACAAGGAACAAGACAAATGCCACCGCCTCCTATAGAAGTAGATAATAATGAAGAATTTGAGGTGGAAGAGATATTAGACTCAAGGCGGCGCCGAAATAAGCTGGAATATCTTGTTCATTGGCGCGGATATGATATTAGTGAGCGCACATGGGAGCCATCCAGGAATCTAGTAAATGCATCAGCTAAAGTCAAAGTTTTTCATCAACGACATCCATCAAAACCAAGATGAAAACCTCTCTTATAAAAGAGACAAGATTGAGGCAAGATAACATTCAATTTCCTTGTTTGTAACTTCTTTGCATTTGTGACGCTAATTAGATGGAGAGCCAACAACCAGCGGATTCAACTCAAGAACCTTTGTTTGCTGACTTACCGGATGAGACATTGCGATTGTCACAACCTTCAAGACGACGCAACCGAGATGAAGATCCTCAAGAACGACATGTTCTTCCTCGAATAGATGGTGAGATACAACGCATTTGGTATCACGACCTTGGAAGAGATTCTCGATGTTTGGTGATATTATTGGAGATAGGAACGACTCCTGATGGTGTTTCAAATGTATTATTTGAAGGAAGTTATGAAGGCCTCAACAGTGATCAAATAACAGGGTGGTCTTCTGGCCCTGGAATGGGACACTATCGATGGCTAAGAGGACCCATCAACTATCTTCGAAGAGAACAAAGATCAGAGTATGTAGCAAATACAATTTGCCGCATATTAGATTTTCTCAATATATAATCACCGCTCCTCGTGGAACTCGTCCCTAGAAGGGGGGGTAATGTCACGGACATACATATAATTACCTATATGAATAGATAAAAGTATGTAAAAGTAGATAAAAGTAGGTTAATTGTGTAATATCTTCTAGAGAAGCTTCTTAGAAGCTTCATAGATGCTGCTTTGACTTTATAGGAGTCTATAGTTGACTTTTAGGCTAGAAACTTGGTCAACAAGTTAGCCATGTGCCACACATGTTGGAAGCTTAAAGAACAAGCTAACTACGTGGTCCATCCATAGAAAACTTGCCTTGTAAGCAAAGGCATGTGGCCTAGAAAGTCAACATATATTGGAGGTCTTATAGAACATCGCCATGTGGCTTCTAGTTAGATAGTATATATAGAGGCAAGAGTGAAGCCCTCTTCACTCTTGTCAACTCCTTTCTTGCTTCTAGTCCAGTTTCAAGGGTCTCTAGTTTTCTTGTATTTTGGCAATAGCCATTCTAATTTCTTTCTTAATATACATATTTCTATTTTGTCCTATTTCTTTGAGAAAAGTCTCACTTACTCTTTAGCTTTCATCGAGTTCTTGTCCTTGACAAGTCACTAACATCAAAGGAAGGAACTTTGTAGAGATTGATAGATCCAATTGCTTTACTAGCAAAAAGATGGGCTATTCCTTTCTTGCTTCAAACCAAGCCAAGATCAGGTGAGATTGAAGCATTCGAAAGTCCAACACCGAACACTGCCCATCCGGTGAGCCTCCCACTTACAAAATGGCTTAAATCTGATGAACTTGAAGCCTAGGCACTCATTAAAAGTACTTTAATCTAGACAAAGTATTTTCTAGACTCGGTTGTAAAGCTTTTTCTAATTGGAACTCTTGATTCCAGCCAATCCACGTCGGTATGCTATACCAGTATCTTTCTAATTAATGACTAGTAAAATCAATCTATTCAATAAATCGTTCTCTCCAATTAAAACAAACTCAGGTAGCTCATTGTGCTAGATCTCGTGTCGGCTGATGATTCTAAACAAGACGACACAAATTCTTACCATTGTGACTGAAGCATTGCTTTTTAAATCCCAATTTATTTATCCCTTATCCAATCTGCAATTTTGTAGTATCACTCTAGAAGAATATTATTCTTGAAGCGATGTTGAGTGCAATGATGCTTTCTCGAATATCTTTGAGAGTAATCTTGGTCCTTGAATCATCATTCCTGTTACTAGGTACTTGCACTAATGTGCCATTGCCATCAAGATAGTAGAATATCATTCCATTATCCTTTGGATCACTCACAAGTTGGTACTCAACTTTCCCAAACTAAGATCAGTTTAGAAAATTGCATTTAGTGATCAGACCATTGGAAAATTCCATGGCACAAGAATTTAATCTTCTTTTTGGACTTCTATAACATTCCTACAATAGTGCTTATCCTAGGAAAGAGGTTGGTAGAGTCCAAAAGAAATATTGGCCAAATTCTTTTTTTAAAGCACTAAGAATTCCTACACATGCATTAAGACCATCACTATTATTAGTCAAATACTACAAAGTATATTCCTTGATAGGAGCTTATATCGAGTTGATCGTCTCATAAAAACCAAAGATGTCAAAAAATTGTTCATTGCACCAAAACAGTGATGAAAAGCGATTGGAGAGTTCTTGGTCTTCTAAACAGAGTCTTCACACTATTTGACCTTTTGGCACTCCCAATAAACTTTCTTGGGAGAAAACATCAATGTATCTGTAAAAAGAATCTTTTCTTTTAAAGTCCAGTCTTTCTTACAGTACAGAGAGTCTTCCAAATACTAGTAAATATGTAACCATTGATCTCTACTTTTCCATTCATTCCATTCTTCATCAAGTGTTAGTAGTAATAATATGCCTTTGATGAAAGTGACATTTATTTGCATTGGGTTGGTGTATCGCCTTTGACACCAAGAAAACTTGTATCTACATAGACTCCTAAAGCTATGACAATTCTGACTAATATAAACCTATAGATCAAATCCATATAAGGAATAAAATTTCCTTTATCAGCTTCATCATCTTGTTTGATGATATCATTTTCTTTCAAGTTTGATATTTTTTTTGTAAATATATTTTTCAACCATTGATGTTCTATCATTTTTCATAATCATATAGACTTTTTTTGTGGTTTATTTTTCTCTTTTCTCATCTTTCAGCCTTTTGTATCTTTTATTCTATAATTTTTTTCATTTTCTTTGATTTCCATCTTGTTCTTTTGTTCTTTTTCTTTCTTTTGATTTAAAATTTAAATATATTTTTTAAATTATATCCACCAAAATAAGTGCTTCCACATCATATGTTGCTTCTATCATGGTTACTTCCACAAAGACTCTTTTAACCACCACAACAACCAAGCTTCCATGCATCTAAACTCTTCTTCTTTTGTTATTGACTATTGATAGAAGTAATTATCTCTTGTAGATGAGAATGGCAAACGCTAACTTGTTTGTAAAGTAACTTTATAATGTAATTCTATTAGAAATTTTTTTTATTATAAGTATTTTGATTCTTATTGTTGTTTATTTAAAAACATTGTTTTTTCTTCATCGTCATCTTGTTCCTGCCTTCTAGCATCAGTACCTTAAACTAAAAAATCCTACTGGATTTTGGAGGAACCTCAAGTCTTGCTTTGACCATTAGAAGATAATTTTTCTCCTACATATGCCATGATTGGATAAATTTGCAAGTATTAGACTTCCTGACTTTGAATGTCTTCTACAGTGAAGTTTATCATATTATTTTATAATTATAGTTATAAGCATAAACCATCTTAAGGGAAGAGATGTTTGAGAAGACTCTTTTGATATTTCCTTCAGCAACTGTAATGCTTATATAACAATATTGCAACATAAAGTCTCAAAACCATTTTGATTTCATGTTCCACTTGTTTCTTATGAAGAAGCAAAGTGAGTGCCTCTTATATAATGCAAAGGTTCATCCAGTTGGAATTGTAGTTCCAAAGTCCCATGCAATTGATTTGTTACAATCCAAGAACCAACTATAGAAATGTGAGAAAGGTGCTTACAAATACCAAAGCAATCATGGTCGTGACCATCACTATTTGTAGAGAAAAAATAAGCAGTTTACTATTGATTACAATAAAAAATGTCAATTGGAGATCCATTCTTGCTACAAATGAGGCATGACTAGCTAGCTTGTGCACACATGCCATACCTCAAAATATTTTGTGAAGATGTTTCAAAAAAATAAAACACTCTAGGCTAGAATTTGTGAAGTTTATACCATGAATGCATCCATGGATCCATTTGAGGTTGATGATTTGAAAGCCTATACGATTAAAAAGATCTCTAGTGGTGAGCCATATGATACACTCATTGACTCTACAATTTCACATATTATTTTGCAGGATAAATGGTTCTTTGTTAAAAATTAATTTTCAGCTTGACAAACCAAAATATTGATGACTATAGTTGGATTGAATGCATTTTGATCTCAAGAGGAACTAGCAACATTAATCTTACTTGATAGTACCATCATCAAGTACAAGAATGTAATATTTTTTCTTTTTATGTTTTGGAGTCTAATCATCTAGCAAGACATTCGTGCCAATGGTCTTTACTTCTAGACTACCATTTTAGAAAAACAAGAGGCTTTGGTTCTTATAAAAATCATAAGGTGATTGAAATGGCTTTTGCTATGACAAATAGCTTGTACCAAATTGCGATCCAACCTCCTGTTGTATTTATTTTTCTATCATCTATTAACAAGAGTAGCATTTTTTTCTAGCATGGATAATTAGAACATTGAAGATTTAGTTTATTCAAGAGAATCATCCTATACATAACTAGATATAATCTACAACTTACTAATGTAAATTATATAGAATTTTATATTACATGTGTATAAGGCAAGATGATTGTTCAACCTTGATGTAAAAACTCTTATAAGAGTTACCACCCATATTGCACAATGACATTTATAATCCTATCAATCTACTCTCTGATTCATTCTACTATTTTTTAGTCCTTGTTGATGCAATGGATAACAAATCATATGTTTTATTGCTATTAATATGAAACTTCATTTTTACAAAACTACTTTCTATAATCATCTGTTTCTAAGTGTATTTTCTAAATTATCTTATTAAAATACTATGCATAGAAAATGCTAAAGAATTTAGGTCAAAATCTTTTGAAGATTATTGTATTACAATAAGGACTAATATGACTTATTGTATTTCATATGAATATCCACAAAATGGACTTGTAGAATCATTCATTAAGTGTGTTTAACTAATTACACAACCATTCTTCCTTCATGTAAACTTACTTGCATTTATATGGAGTCTTGCAGTTTTATATACTATAATACAAATTCACCTTTTTCTTTCCTTTTTGAGATTACTTCACTACAAGAGTTTCTTTTGGATTGTATTTCCAATGTTTTTCATCTATATGTATTTGGCAGCTATACCTATATTATGGTAATAAAATTCTAATATTCTACTATTAGAACTCATTGATAAGAAGGTATCTATGTTGGATATAATTCACCAAGTATCATCCACTTTATTGATCCATCAATATGTATATTGTTGCGTGTATATTTTGTTAATTGTTGGTATAAAGAGGATGTGTTCTCAATTCTTCAAGGAGGAGTTGTTGATCAACATAGTGGTGTATCACTTATATTTAAAGCATTAAAAACATTCACAACAAATTTCAATTCTAATACATCTTTGGTTGAAATTGAGTTGCCAAAATTTTATATTTGAAATGGATCATGGATTAGACACTTCATGGCTTTAATGATATACTTCGGATTTAGTACCTTTTACATAAAATGAAAGTCTTTGATTCAATTGTAGACACTTTCACCTCTTGCCATTTAGGATATAAAATGGTATTGGTGTAAAAGTGTAATACTCAAAGTCATATAATTCACTATTAAGCTCATCTTGTTATCCAAAGCTTTACTCAATGGTTTAAAAATAATTTTCAGTCCACTTATTCTTCAGTTATAGACTCAATAACTTTTCAATATATTATTGGAATGGCAATCCATGCCATTGTTGAAATGTATCTCATGGATGTGATGACTGCTTATATGTATAGTTCTCTTGATATAGATGTCTATATGCAGATTCCACCTAACCTAAAAACAAGAAACTTACATAGTCATGTTTCAAGAAGACACCATATTAGTATCAAATTACTATAGACATTATATCATTTAAAACAATCAAGACATATATAGAACCAATTCCTATGAGATCATCTAATTGCAAATAATTTTGTAAGTGATCCAGTGATTCATTATCGTTTTATAAAATGAGACAAAAATAGATTTGTGATCATTGTACTATATGTTGATGATTTCAACTTCATAGCCACTAAGCCTATATATATTGCAGCTATTCATCTTTATACTCGTGTGTATAAGATGAAATTACTTAAAAGCATGACTTTTTATATTAATCTTCAAGTTTTGTATTTAATAGATGATAGTATTTTTCTTTAACAATTAGCCTATATCAAAAGAATCTTACAATGTCGTATTATATACTTTCCTGCTTGAGAACGTGCCAGGCATCTGGCTATAGAAGGTAGTATGGAGATTCGCTAACATTCAAGCAATCTATCACTTTTTGACTGTTGGAATATAAACAACTGTAAGAATATATCGTAAATCTATACGGATGTCCTTTGACTGCTCACCGAAGTCCTTTTTGCCCCAGCCGGTAGGTCTCTAGATGTTACAGAGAACCCCGAACAATCCAATCTGCTAATCTCTGATACTGCTTTATACTCACGACCTTGTATCCACTGACTGTCTTGTTAGATTAACCCAAAAATTTTCAATCACTCCGCATACTCAATCCTATAGACACCCTTTTAATTCTTCAATCAGAGACGTAACTTTGATTTCACAAAATAGTCAAGAGTAATCAAACTCACTTCATTAAAAATCCTGATTCACCATTACAACATTGACTTCAGCAACGATTGCCTCAGTCTTTCAAAAACCCTATGAAGAAAAAAAATCCCAATTCTCTGTCTTTTTTCTTCGTCCCAAAGCATGAAGCTAGCTCTCCGACCCTTCTCCTTAAACCTTATTCTGTCCTCCTTCATTTCTTAACCTATCCTCTTTTTTAACCCTAATTCTCTCCTTTAACCCTAATTCTCTCATCTTTCAAATCCTAGCCTCTGAATTTTTTCAATCTTCGGTCTTGGATCCGGAATTGGCTCTTGCCGTTAGAACTTTCTCCTCCATTTTTACCTTTAAGAGATCTTTTTACCAAAAGGACGTTCCCGGAACGACACAAAGGACGGAACAGCCTGAAATGGAATCGGAGCCCCGTAATCGGAACAACATTGAGTCGCCCGACCAATTCAGGTCTCATATTGGCTAGGAGGCCCGTAGTAAGACCTGGATGTTTCCGCAATTGAGTCAAATTGGTCCTTCGCATGAGATTGGCTAAGAGGCCCGTAGTAATACTTGGATTGGATGTCTTCAAATTGGATCCAATTGGCTCTTCGAACCAGGCTCACCTATCGTTGAATTGGTCCTTTTTCTTCCTGGTGACTCCCGTTATTGGAATCGAACGGAGCATTTCAGTATGCTCCGGCTGACTATAACGGGGTGATTGAACCTGGCCTCTGAGTATTTGCACTGGAATTGGTCATTGCTCCCAATATTTGAGGTAACTGAATATTAATAAAAGTCTCCTTTCTTTATATTTTCCTGGTATACTCGTGTTACAATATGACATCCACCCCCTCTAAACCTGTGCATCCTCCAGTATGCACCAATTTATCCAATTGCTTTTTGATTTAGAATATATTCTCTACGTTTTCGTCTAGTTTGTCTTCGTCACCTTCATTATCCAAATCACTTTCAACTTCTTGCTGCGGAATCTCTATACCTTTATTAAGGTCTTTTATATTCATCTCCGCGTGTCTTCGTTTAAATATTTTTACTCGCTTCCCTGCAATTGGTATTTTCAATTTTGTACCATCTAACTCCCGTAATGAGTAAGTCGCATTATCATAACCAGTTGTTACTACATATGGTCCAAACCAATGTTTTGAAAATTTCCGCAAAGTACTATGTTGATTATCCAGACTATTGTCATAAACAAGTACCCAGTCACCTTCCCCGATTGCTTTTGGTCTCAATCGATGTTGCTTATCGAATCACACCTTGTTTTATAATCTTGCTCTTTTTAACCTTTCCAATGCTATCTGCACATCTTTCGATCTTTGCTCCAATTGTCAAATCCTAATAGCGAGAAGTTCTTCTCTTGCCAATCCATCTTTCCACGGTAGCATACTCCAAGTAAGTATCTTTTCTTCAATCGGCATAATTGATTTTCGACCTGTCATAAGTTCTACTGGCATATATCCTATCACTGAACTATGTGTTGTTCGATCAGCCCATAATGCAAATGACAAAAGCCGTGGCCACTCTCTAATTTTCCCATTACAAGCTTTAACTAATGCTTTCACAATCGGTGGGTGACCACGTTCGCTTTTTGCATTCCCTTAAGGATTATAAGCAGTAGTCAGTGATAGTTTAACTCCACATCTTTCAAAGAACTTACCAGTTTCTTGTGCATTTAATTCTCTACAATCTGCAGTGATTTTTCTTATGCATCCGTAGCGGCAAATGACATCTTCAAGCAAAAATCTATAAATTCCCTCTGTAGATTTTGTCCTCAATGCTCTTCCTTCTACTTGATTTGATAAATCTTCGCGAGCTAAGACCAAATATCTCATCTGCCATAACCCAACCGGCATAATAACCAAATCAACAACCCATTTGAAATGAATAGCCAAAGGATACGTAGGATAAAGACCATCTCGATGTCGGATATTAGAATACGATTGACAAATTTCACATGACTCTACAAATGAGAGCACATCTCGATACATATTTTTCCACCAATATCGTTCTTGAGTTTAGCAAAAGTAGCCCTGATTCCTCTATGCCCTGCCCATAAACTATCATGAAACTCCTTTAATAATTTTAGTTTTTCTTCTTTTTTACCTATCACTCGTTGTGGCATCCCAATTCCTTTCTTCGGTCTCTTCCATAAGAATCCATCTCGAAGCAAAAATCCATATGCTATTTTTCTTAATTGTTTGAATTTTTCTGTAGACCAATTCCCTTGCTTAGACAAGGTATTCAAATAATGACCAATATCCAATAATTCTCCTTTATAAGATTCTTCAAGAAATAGCTTGTCTTCTCTGTTGAGATTTGATATTGAATAGAATTTCAATCCGACATCATCAATGTCTTCAACCATTTCGTCCTCCCTCTCGTATCTTGCTCGAGATAGCATGTCTGTTACTAAATTGTCCTTCCCAGTGATATGCTTAAATTCTGGATTTAGTGACTTAATATAAGCAATCCATTTCAACATTGCAATATCTGGTGTTGAACAGTTAATAATCATTCAAAGCAATGGCAAGCAATCTGTTTCAATTACTACTACTGCCCCAATCAAATAGTCTTTTTCAGCTTTCATAGCCGAAACAACTCCCCAAAGTTCTCTTTTGACTGGCGAATATGCACGCTAACAAATACTTAAAACTTTAGCTCCAAATCGAACTGCAAATCTATTCCCACTGGAATCATCTTGATCCACAGCCCATCCAATGGCAATTGGACTAGCGTCCACAATAAGAATCACTGGTCTATTGCACTTATAATCAAGCTTCCTCAATATTGGAGGTGACATCAATAATTTCTTCAATCTTTGCATTGCCTGAATATGCCTTTCTTCCCATTTAAATCGGTAGCCCTTGCGTAACAGTTCATATAATGGATCCGCTATGTGAGCATAATGAGGGATTCAGATTCGATAAAATACACATACACCTAAAAACCTGTGAACCTCTATTAAAGAATCACAATCTTCTTTCATCCTTCCAATTGCATCAACTTTAGTCGGATCTGATTTTCTTCCGTAAGATCCACATAAATGTCCAACAAACATAACCTCTCGTTGTCTTGTTGTAATACGAGTATATCGTAAAAATATAAAGAAAGGGGACTTTTATTAATGTTCAGTTACCTCGAATATTGGGAGCAACGACCAACTCCAATACAAATACTGAGTGGCCAGGTTTAGTCACCCCGTTACAATCAGCCAGGGCATACTGAAATGCTCCATTCGATTCCAATAATAGGAGTCAACACGAAGAGAAAGGACTAATTCACACGACGGGTGAGCCTGGTTCGAAGAGCAAATTGGATCCAATTTCAAGAATCCAATCCGGATCCACTTACCCAATATGAGACATGAATTGGTAGGGCAACCCAATGCAGTCTAATTACAGGAAAATCCAGGTCTTACTACGGGCCTCAGCCAATCTGACGTGAAGGACCAATTTGATCCAATTTCGGGAACATCCGGGTCTTACTACTGGACTCTTAGCTAATATGAGACCTGAATTGGTCGGGCGACTCAATGTGGTCCCAATTACAGGGTTTCGATTCTGTTTCAGGCTGTACTGTTCTTTGTGCCATTTCAGGGAACATTGTTTTCGGTAAAAAGATCTCTTAAAGATAAAAACGAAGGAGGAAGCTCTGACAGCGAGAGCCAATTTCGGATCCAAGCTCTGACGGTGGGAGCCAATTCCAGATCCAAGATGGAAGATTGAAAAAATTTAGAGGATAAGGTTAGGGGAGAGAATAAGTTTAGGGGGGAGTTTTTTTTTGAAGAAGAGAGAGCTAGCTTCATGCTTTGGGCGGGGAAAGAAGACAGAGAATTGGATTTTTTTTCTTCATAGGGTTTTGGGAAGACTGAGGCAATCGTTGCTGAAGTCAGTGTTGTAATGGTGAATCAGGATTTTAATGAAGTGGGTTTGATTACTCTTGACTGTTTTGTGAAATCGAGTTACGTGTGTGATGAAGAGTTAAAAAGGTGTCTATAGGATTGAGTATGTGAATTGAATGAAATTTATTGGGTTAATCTAACAAAACAGTCAGTGGATACAGGATTGTGAGTATAAAGCGGTATCGAAGATTAGCAGTTTGGGTTGTTCGGGGTTCTCTGTAATGTCTAGAGACCTACCGACTGGGGCAAAAAGGACTTCGACAAGCAGTCGAAGGGCATCCATATAGATTTACGATGTATTCTTGCAGTTGTTTATATTCCAATAGTCAAAAACCGATAAACTGCTTGAATATTGGCGAATCTCCATACTACCTTCTACAACTAGACGCCCGGTGCGTTCTTGAGCAGGAAAGCACATAATATGACAAAAGTAGTGAACCCGACTTGAAAGCTTGAGGTAGAAGGTACTGGATTTTGGTTGATTTTATCAATATTTTATGGAAAATGAAAATAAAAATTTTGAAGGATTTTTGGGAGAAGTTTCTGGTGGGGATTCTTCTAAAGGACAAGGTATGCACATGGATCCATCTATTGCTAGTATGTTTCAAGCCTTCTCATTATCAATGCAGCAACAGCAAAGCAATGATCAAAAGAAAGCTTTGGCAACCAAAGCATTGCAAGCAGTGGTCAATAAAATTGATCAATTTGATGGAAGGAATATTTCAAGGTATTTAAGATGTTATGTTCGTGAAATAGAATTAAATCGGATTTCTGAGAAGAAAATGGTTGAATTATTTGGACTTGCCATGATACTGGAGATAAGAGACCATATTATATCAATTACGGATCGTTATGGGAATTCATGGGAGGGTTTTTTACATGCATTGAAAGACGAATATTTCTTGGAAGATGTTGATCACGTTACTAAGAAGTTTTTTCTGGAATGGATTGAACGGCCCAATAAGAATTTGCAAGCAACAGGGCTACTAAGGGAATTTGAGAGGTAGTACTCTCAATTGTCGAAGGTAGAAAAATTGACATTGGAGCCGAACAAAGTTGATCTATTTCTTCAAGCTGCTGATGGAGAATTGCAAGGGAAATTAGAACTTCTTCTTGAAGAAAAAGAAGAACATTAAGGATTGACAACAAAGTGGAAGAACGTTGAAGATGCTGTGGGGTTGCTTACAAAAAGAGAAAGGAGGAAGGATAGGAGCAACATTCCGAAAACAGTACAAGCATCCAAAGCTCCAGTACATACAACACCACCAACAATGCCTACAGTTCAACCTTCGACATCCTTATCAAAGAAAGCAGATATGGGGATGGAAGAAATTATACGAGGAATGCGAGATCTTCAAATCAAATTAGTAAGACTTGAAGAGAATACTTCAATAAACAATTCGAAGAATGTTTCAAAACAAGGATATGTACAAAGATGCTTTTGGTGTGATGACGCTTCACACACTAGAAAAGATTGCAATGAATTTAATAATATGATACGGTAGGGAATTATATGCTGGAAAGATGGGAAGATAGCATTGAAAGATAGGGAGGATCTTCTTCAAACCAATTTTGGCAAGGGAGGAATGAGAGCATTGGTTCAAGATTACCTAAAAGAGCATGAAACAGCAGCACGAGAAAGTCCAAGTTATGGTGCTAGAGTAGATGATGAAATTGGTAGAAGTATGGAAATTAGTGAGTTTTGGGCTTCTGTCGTTTCTACAATGCAAGAAAGAAAATTACCTCGAGAAGCGTTATTGAGGACTGCAGCTACAATACGAGGTAGAACAGGTTGGGAGGATCCTGTTGAATCTCTTTCAGTTCATGCATATATTGCTAAGAGCCAACATGAAGCTTTGATGGAAGAAAAGAGACGAGAGAATTTTGATGATAATAGAGAAGGAAATTCTTCTAAGAGGCAAACTCGAGGAGACAAGGCTCGGGAGGCAGCTTCACAAGAATTGTCTGTAAGAATACCTCAGCATCATTGGAAGAAAAAAACAAGGGAGACAAAAGATAAGGGCAAATCAATTGCTTATAAGCTACTTTCTGACATTGAAGCGGCAACAAATTTGAAAGGGGTGTTGGAAGAACGTATATAAAACGCTAAGGTAGAATTCACATTGAAAGAAGTCTTGAGAATTACAAAGAAGGAGTTTCATGATGTTATCATTGACAGCATTAAGCGAAATAGGCAATTGATGGACGAAACTGGAATGAGTCATGCTATTGATGCAAGAATATATAGAGATGAAGAAGAGGTTGATATTGGTTACCAACAAATGAAAAGAATGGATATAATCAACGAGTACATTTCGAAGATTCTAGTGATAAGGAAATGGAAACTTTGAGCCATTATACTTGAAAGCATTGGACAAGGGCAACTACTGAGGTATTGGTGAAAGTAGGAGATATAGAAGAACCAATAGTTGCTTTAGTCGATCATGGTTCTGAAATAAATCTCATGTCTAAAGATCTTTATAAGAAGTGAAAATGGCCATTTGATATGGAACATGGATCGGCAATTCAAGCAGCTAATAAAAGACAAAGCGAATTATATGGAGTTTGTCCAAATGTAAAATTTCGGATTGGGGATGTTGCGATGGAGCAACATTTCTTTGTTCAAGATACAACGTCTTATTCGTTGATTTTAAAACAACCTTATATTATGGCAACAAGGATGGAAACAAAAGTACTGGACGATGGTTCTGCTTATGCAAGGGTACGGAGCGAAGATGGGAGAAAAGCTGTACAATTTCTAACAGTACCTCCTAACCATGAACGGAATCGAGATAGGTTGAGGGAGAAACCATTGCCAAAGATTGTTGAAGGATTTAAGGATTTTGGGGAGGTACCACTGTAAAGCGAGATTAGGAAGGTACAAAAGAGGAGGTACTTTCGTGAGATGAAGGTGCCTTTGATGCGAGTTTTATTGGTATATTGGAGAATGGAAATATTATGTGTAAGAAAGTTGATGATTTTAAAAGAAAAGAAAGAAAAAGATTATATGATATTGAAGGACAGTTACGCAAGATAGGTGCATTGCAAGATGATGAGAGGATTTTGGGTGTTTATGAAGAAAATGGGCTGGAAGATTCATTGGAATTGATTACATCTATTGGGTTAGGGGATAATGATAAGATTGTTGAGATTCATTCGAAAGAGGTTTATACCATGCTTGAATCTTTTGAAGCACCAGAAGTCACAGTAGAGACGAGATATAAAACGGCAGATAAGAGGGTAAAGCTTGTTGCCGGACCATTACCAGAGGATTCTAAAGAACAAATGGGAGAAGCATCAAAAGAAGCAAGTTTAAGAGATCCAATGAGTATTGGACATCAGTTTATTGAAGAGACTTTTGAAGAATTGAAGATTGGTTCTGATGGTTCTTTATTGCCGGAGGAAATTACTTGCTTCAAAAAGATGTTGGCTAAACAAGGTAGATCGTTTGCCTTCGAATCTCATGAAATTGGGTGTGTGGATCCAAATATTATAACACCTATGGTTATCTTCACTGTACCGCATGTACCTTGGAATCTAAGACCGATTCCAGTACCGAGGGCACATTTACCTAAATTAGGGGAACTATTGAAAGAAAAGATAAAGATGAAAATATTAGAACCTTCATTTGCGCCGTATTCTAGTCGATGGTTTACGATACCTAAGAAGAATGGGTCACTACGGTTTATTCAAGATATGCAACCGGTGAATGCTGTAACTGTCAGGAATGCAGGAATTGGACCTATTGTGGATGAATTTGCTGAGGCGTTTGCTGGAAGGGCGATCTATTCAATGGGTGATTTGTATTCAGGTTATGATCAATTTCAACTTGCCGAAGGAAGTAGAGATATGACAATGATGAGGACACCGCTTGGATTCGTTAGAATGTGCACACTTCCTCAAGGTGCGACCAACTCAGTTGCGCATATGATGAATGGGATAAATAAGGTATTGAGAGATTTTATTCCGGAAAAGACTATGCCTTTTCTGGATGATGTTCCTATAAAAAGGTGTAGAGAAGGAGACAAGGATGAAACTTTAGATAAGAGGGGGTGTCACAAATATGTTGTTGATCATATACAAGACTGTGAAAAGATTTTAACTCGGCTTGGAGAAGTTCATCTTACATTATCGGGTATGAAGTCCGTATTTGGAGTACGAGAGGTTGTGATTGTTTTACATTTATGTGGATCTTACGAATGAAAACCAGATCTGACTAAAGTCGATGCAATTGGAAGGATGAAAGAAGATTGTGATTCTTTAACAGAGGTTCGCAGATTTTTGGGTGCATGTGTATTTCATCGAATCTGAATCCCTCATTATGCTCACATAGTGGATCCATTATATGAACTGTTATGCAAGGGCTACCAATTTAAATGGAAAGAAAGGCATATTCAGGCAATGCAAAGATTGAAGAAATTATTGATGTCACCTCCAATATTGAGGAAGCTTGATTATAAGTGCAATAGACCAGTGATTCTTATTGTGGATGCTAGTCCAATTGCTATTGGATGGGCTGTTTGTCAAGATGATTCCAGTGGGAATAGATTTGGAGTTCGATTTGGAGCTAAAGTTTTAAGTATTCGTCAGCGTGCATATTCGCAAGTCAAAAGAGAACTTTGGGGAGTCGTTTCGGCTATGAAAGCTAAAAAAGATTATTTGATTGGGGCAGTAGTAGTAATTGAAACAAATTGCTTGCCATTGCTTGGAATGATTATTAACTATTCAACGCCAGATATTGCAATGTTGAAATGGATTGCTTATATTAAGTCACTAAATCCAGAATTTAAGCATATTACTGGGAAGGACAATTTAGTAGCAAACATGCTATCTTGAGCAAGATACGAGGGGGAGGACGAAATGGTTGAAGACATTGATTACGTCGGATTGAAATTCTATTCAATATCAAATCTCAACAAAGAAGACAAGCTATTTCTTGAAGAATCTTATGAAGGAAGATTATTGGATATTGGTCATTACTTGAATACCTTGACTAAGTAGGGGAATTGGTCTACAGAAAAATTCAAACAAATAAGAAAAATAGCATATGGATTTTTGCTTCGAGATGGATTCTTATGGAAGAGACCGAAGAAAGGAATTAGGATGCCACGATGAATGATAGGCAAAAAGGAAGAAAAACTAAAATTATTAAAGGAGTTTCATGATAGTTTATGGGCAGGGCATAGAGGAATCAGGGCTACTTTTGCTAAACTCAAGGAACAATATTGGTGGAAAAATATGTATCGAGATGTGCTCTCATTTGTAGAGTCATGTGAAATCTGTCAATCGTATTCTAATATCCGACATCGAGATGGTCTTTATCTTACGTATCCTTTGGCTATTCATTTCAAATGGGTTGTTGATTTGGTTATTATGCCAGTTGGGTTATGGCAGATGAGATATTTGGTCTTAGCTCGCGAAGATTTAACAAATCAAGTAGAAGGAAGAGCATTGAGGACAAAATCTACAGAGGGAATTTGTAGATTTTTGCTTGAAGATGTCATTTGCCGATACACATGCGTAGGAAAAATCACTGCAGATTGTAGAGAATTAAATGCACAAGAAACTCGTAAGTTCTTTAAAAGATGTGGAGTTAAACTATCACTGACTACTGCTTATAATCCTGAAGGGAATGCAAAAAGCGAACGCGGTCACCCGCCGATTGTGAAAGCATTGGTTAAAGCTTGTAATGGGAAAGTTAAAGAGTGGCCACGGCTTTTGTCATTTGCATTATGGGCTGATCGAACAACACATCGCTCGGTGACAGGATATATGCCAGAAGAACTTATGACAGGTCAAAAACCAATTATGCCGATTGAAAAAAAGGTACTTACTTGGAGTATGCTACCATGGGAAGATGGATTGACAAGAGAAGAACTACTGGCTATTAGGATTCGACAATTGGAGCAAAGATCGAAAGATGTGCAGATAGCATTGGAAAGGTTAAAAATAGCAAGGTTACAAAACAAGGCGCGATTCGATGAGCAACGTCGATTGAGACCAAAAGCAATCGAGGAAGGTGACTGGGTACTTGTTTATGACAATAATCTGGATAATCAACATAGTACTTTGCGGAAATTTTGAAAACGTTGGTTTGGACCATATGTAGTTACAACTGTTCATGATAATGCGACTTACTCATTACGAGAGTTAGATGGTACAAAATTGAAAATACCAATTGCAGGGAAGTGAATGAAAATATTTAAACGAAGACACGCGGAGATGAATATGGAAGACCTTAATGAAGGTATAGAGATTCCACAGCAAGATGATGAAAGTGATTTGGATAATGAAAGTGACGAAGACGAACTGGACAAAGACGTAGAGGATATATTCTGAAACAAACAGCAATTGGATAAATTAGTGCATACCGGAGGATGCACAGGTTTTGAGGGGATGGATGTCGTGTTGTAACACGAGTATACCGTGAAAATATAAAAGAAGGGGACTTTTATTAATGTTCAGTTACCTCGAATATTGAGAGCGACGACCAACTCTAGTGCAAATACTGAGTGGCCAGGTAAAGTCACCCCGTTACAGTCAGCGGGGGCATACTGAAATGCTCCATTCGATTCCAATAATGGGAGTCAGCACGAAGAGAAAGGACCAATTTATACGAAGTGTGAGCCTGGTTCAAAGAGCAAATTGGATCTAATTTCAAGAATCCAATCCGGATCCTCTTACCCAATATGAGACCTAAATTGGTCGGGAAACCCAATGTAGTCTAATTACAGAAAAATCCAGGTGTTACTACGGGCCTCAGCCAATCTGACGCGAAGGACCAATTTGATCCAATTTCGGGAACATCCGGGTCTTACTACTGGACTCTTAGCCAATATGAGACCTGAATTGGTCGGGCGACTCAATGTGGTCCCGATTACAGGGTTTCGATTCTGTTTCAGGCTGTACTGTTCTTTGTGCCATTTCAGGGAACATTGTTTTCGGTAAAAAGATCTCTTAAAGATAAAAACAAAGGAGGAAGTTCTGACAGCGAGAGCCAATTTCGGATCCAAGCTCTGACGGTGGGAGCCAATTCTGGATCCAAGATGGAAGATTGAAAAAATTCAGAGGATAAGGTTAGGGGAGAGAATAAGTTTGGGGGAGAGTTTTTTTTTGAAGCAGAGAGAGCTAGCTTCATGCTTTGGGCGGGAAAAGAAGTCAAAGAATTGGATTTTTTTTCTTCATAGGGTTTTGGGAAGACTGAGGCAATCGTTCTTGAAGTCAGTGTTGTAATGGTGAATCGGGATTTTAATGAAGTAGGTTTGATTACTCTTGACTGTTTTGTGAAATCGAGTTACGTGTGTGATGAAGAGTTAAAAGGGTGACTATAGGATTGAGTATGTGGAGTGAATGAAATTTATTGGGTTAATCTAACAAGACAGTCAATGGATACAAGATTGTGAGTATAAAGCGGTATCAAAGATTAGCAGTTTGGGTTGTTCGGGGTTCTCTGTAACGTCTAGAGACCTACCAGTTGAGGCAAAAAGGACTTCGACAAGCAATCGAAGGGCATCCGTATAGATTTACGATGTATTCTTGCAGTTGTTTGTATTCCAACAGTCAAAAACCGATAAATTGCTTGAATATTGGTGAATCTCCATACTACCTTCTACAGCCAGACGCTCGGCACGTTCTCGAGCAGGAAAGCACGTAATAGAATATCGTACTCCAAATACGGACTTCATACTCGATAATGTAAGATGAACTTCTCCAAGCAGAGTTTAAATCTTTTCACAATCTTGTATATGATCAACAACATATTTGCGACATCCCCTCTTATCTAAAGTTTCATCCTTGTCTTCTTCTCTGTACCCTTTTATAGGAACATCATCCAGAAAAGGCATAGTCTTTTCCGGAATAAAATCTCTCAATACCTTATTCATCCCATTCATCATATGCGCAACTGAGTTGATTGCGCCTTGAGGAAGAGAACACATTCTAACCAATCCAAGTGGTGTCTTTATCATCGTCATATCTCTACTTCCTTTGGCACGTTGAAATTGATCATAACTTGAATACAAGGCATCCATTGAATAGATCGCCCTTCCAGCAAATGCTTCAATAAATTCATCCACAATAGGTTCAATTCCTGCATTCCTGACAGTTACTGCATTCATCGGTTGCATAACTTGAATAAACCGTAGTGACCCATTCTTCTTGGGTACCGTAAACCATCGACTAGAATACAGTGCAAATGAGGGTTCCAATATTTTCATCTTCATCTTTTCTTTTAATAGTTCCACCAATTTAGATAAATGTGCCCTCGATACTAGAATCGATCTTAGATTCCAAGGTACATGCGGTACAGTGAAGATAACCATAGGTGTTATAATATTCGGATCCACACACCCAATTTCATGAGATTCGAAGGCAAACGATCTACCTTGTTTAGCCAACATCTTTTTGAAGCAAGTAATTTCCTCCGGCAATAAAGAACCATCAGAACCAATCTTCAATTCTTCAAAAGTCTCTTTAGTAAACTGATGTCCAATACTCATTGGATTTCTTAAACTTGCTTCTTTTGATGCTTCTCCCATTTGTTCTTTAGAATCTTCTGATAATGGTCCGACAACAGGCTTTATCTTCTTATCTGCCATTTCATATTTTGTCTCTACAGTGACTTCTGGTACTTGAAAAGATTTAAGTATGGTATGAACCTCTCTTGAATGAATCTCAACAATTTTATCATTATCTTCTAATCCAATAGATGTAATCAATTCCAATGAATCTTCCAGTCCATTTTCTTCATAAACACCTAAAATCCTTTCATCATCTTGCAATGTACCTAACTTGTGTAATTCTCCTTCAACATTATATAATCTTTTTCTTTCTTTTCTTTTAAAATCATCAACTTTCTCCATTATATTTCCATTATATTTCCATAATATTTCCATTCTCCAAAATATCAATAAAACTTGCATCAAAGGCACCTTCATCTCGCGAGAGTATCTCCTCTTTTGTACCTCCATAATCTCGTTTTATAGTGGTACCTCCCCAAAATCCTTAAATCCTTCAACAATCTTTGGCAATGGTTTCTCCCTCAACCTATCTCGATTCCGTTTATGTTTAAGAGGTACTATTAGAAATTGTACAGCTTTCTTTCCATCTTCGCCATGTACCCTTGCATAAGGAAAACCATCATCAAATATTTTTGTTTCTATCCGTGTTGCAGTAATATAAGGTTGTCCTAAAATCAACGGATAAGACGTTGTATCTTGAACAAAGAAATGTTGCTCCTTCGTAAGATCCTCAATCCAAATTTTGACATCTAGAGAAGCTCTATATAATTTGTCTCATGTGTTATTAGCTGCTCGTATTGCCCATCCATGTTCCATTTCAATTGGCCATTTTTGCTTCTTATAAAGATCTTTAGATATGAGATTTATTTTAGAACTATGGTCGACTAAAGCAACAATTGGTTCCTCTATATCTCCTACTTTCACCAATACCTCAGTAGTTGTCATTGTCTAATGCTTTCGAGTATAATAACTCAAAGTTTTCATTTTCTTATCACTATAATCTTTAAAACGTACTCATTGATTATACCCATTCTTTTCATTTGTTGGTTGCTTGTAACCAATATCAACCTCTTCTTTATCTTTATATATTCTTCTATCAATAGCATGATGCATTAGTGTTTAATATACGTTCTTCCAACACCCCGTTCAAATTTGTTGCCGCTTCAATGTCAGAAAGTAGCTTATAAGCAATTGATTTGCCCTTATCTTTTGTCTCCCTTGTTTTTTCTTCCAATGATGTTTAGGTATCCTTTATAGACAATTCTTGTGAAGTTGCCTCCCGAGCCTTGTGTCCTCGAGTTTGCCTCTTAGAAGAATTTCCTTCTCTCGCATCATCAAAATTTCCTCATCTCTTTTCTTCCATCAAAGCTTCATGTTGGCTCTTAGCAATATATGCATGAACTGAAAGAGACTCAACAGGATCCTCCCAACCTATTACACCTCGTATTCTAGCTACAGTCCTCAATAACGCTTCTCGAGGTAATTTTCCTTCTTGCATTGTAGAAACGACAGAAGCCCAAAACTCACTAGTTTCCGTACTTCCACCAATTTCATCATCTACTCTAGCACCATAACTTGCACTTTCTCGTGCTGCTGTTTCATGCTCTTTTAGGGAATCTTGAACCAATGCTCTCATTCCTCCCTTGCCAAAATTGGTTTGAAGAAGATCCTCCCTATCTTTTAATGCTATCTTCCCATCTTTCCATCAAATTATTCCTTGCCATATTATATTATTAAATTCATTACAACCTTTCCTAGTGTTATTCTCTTCAAGTCTTGCTAATTTGATTTGAAGATCTTACATTTCTTGTATAATTTCTTCCATCTCCATATCTGCTTTCTTTGATAAGGATGTCGAAGGTTGAACTGTAGGCATTGTTGGTGGTGTTGTACGTACTAGAGCTTTGGGTGCTTGTACTGTTTTCGGAATATTGCTCCTATCCTTCCTCTTTTCTCTTTTTGTAAGCAACCCCACCGCATCTTCAACGTTCTTCAACTTTGTTGTCAATCCTTCATCTTCTTCTTTGTCTTCAAGAAAGAGTTCTAATTTCTCTTGCAATTCTCCATCAGCAGCTTGAAGAAATAGATCAACTTTGTTTGGCTCCAATGTCAATTTTTCTACCTTTGATAATTGGGAGTACTGCCTCTCAAATTCGTTTAGTAGCTCTATTGCTTGTAAATTCTTATTAGACCGTTCAATCCATTCCAGAAATAACTTCTTAGTAACGCGATTAGCATCTTCATGAAATATTCGTCTTTCAATGCATGTGAAAAAACCTCCCATGAATTCTCATAATGATCCTTAATCAATGTAATATGGTCTCTTATCTCCGGTATCATGGCAAGTCCAAATAATTCAACCATTTTCTTCTCAAAAACTCGATTTAATTCCATTTCATGAACATAACATCTTAAATACCTTGAAATATTCCTTCCATCAAATT
Organism: Physcomitrium patens; assembly: GCF_059467195.1. Taxonomy (NCBI): domain Eukaryota; kingdom Viridiplantae; phylum Streptophyta; class Bryopsida; order Funariales; family Funariaceae; genus Physcomitrium; species Physcomitrium patens. Next base: position 14,295,226 of record NC_143429.1, on the reverse strand, counting down.
GATCAATTTTATTGACCACTGCTTGCAATGCTTTGGTTGCCAAAGCTTCTTTTCGATCATTGCTTTGCTGTTGCTGCATTGATAATGAGAAGGCTTGAAACATACTAGCAATAGACGGATCCATGTGCATACCTTGTCCTTTAGAAGAACCTCCACCAGAAACTCCTCCCAAAGATACTTCAAAATTTTTATTTTCGTTCTCCATAAAAATAAAAATAAAATCAAACGAAATCCAATAACTTCCTCCTCAAGCTTTCATGTCGAATTTACCACTTTATATCGTATTACATGCTTTCCTGCTAGAGAACGCGCCAAACATCTGGCTGTAGAAGGTAGTATAGAGATTCGCTAATATTTAGGCAGTCTATCAGTTTTTGACTGTTGGAATATAAATAACTATAAGAATATATCGTAAATCTATATGGATGTCCTTCGACTGCTTGTCAAAGTCCTTTTTGCCCCAGCCGGTAGGTCTCTAGATGTTACAGAGAACCCCGAACAACCAAATCTGCTAATCTCCGATACCGCTTTATACTCATGACTTTGTATCCACTGACTGTCTTGTTAGATTAACCCAAAAATTTTCATTCACTCTCCATACTCAATCCTATAGACACCCTTTTAATTGTTCAATCACAGACGTAACTTTGATTTCACAAAATAGTCAAGAGTAATCAAACCCACTTCATTAAAAATCTCGATTCACCATTACAACATTGACTTCAGCAACGATTGCCTCAGTCTTCCCAAAACCCTATGAAGAAAAAAAATCCCAATTCTTTGTCTTTTTTCCCCGTCCCAAAGCATGAAGCTAGCTCTCCGACCCTTCTCCCTAAACCTTATTCTCTCTCCCTTCATTTCTTAACCTATCCTCCCCTTTAATCCTAATTCTCCTCTTTAACCCTAATTCTCTCCTCTTTCAAATCCTAGCCTCTGAATTTCTTCAATCTTCCATCTTGGATCCAGAATTGGGTCCCGCCGTCAGAGCTTTCTCCTCCGTGTTTACCTTTAAGAGATCTTTTTATCGAAAGGACGTTCCCGGAATGGCACAAAGGACGGAACAACCTGAAACGGAATCGAAGCCCCATAATCGGGACCACATTAAGTCGCCCGGCCAATTCAGGTCTCATATTGGGTAAGAGGCCTGTAGTAAGACTTGGATGTTCCCGCAATTGGATCAAATTGGTCCTTCGCGTCAGATTGGCTAAGAGGCCCGTAATAAGACCTGGATTGGATGTCTTGAAATTGGATCCAATTGGCTCTTCAAACCAGGCTCACTTGTCGTTGAATTGGTCCTTTCCCTTCTTGCTGACTCCCGTTATTGGAATCGAACAAAGCATTTCAGTATGCCCCGACTGACTGTAATGGGGTGACTGAACCTGGCCTCTCAGTATTTGCATTGGAATTGGTCGTTGCTCCCAATATTCGAGGTAACTGAATATTAATAAAAGTCGCCTTTTTTTATATTTTCCCAGTATACTCGTGTTACAACACGACAACGAAAATTCAACATGATTAAAATCTATCCATTCTTGACACTAATGGTTGGACATGATCATGATGGTGATGATCTCTACCATCCTATTAAAAAAATGAGGAACCTACTTGATGAATAGTATCCATACCTTGAGGTAGTATCATTGCAAGAGTCGGCTTCAAGTAAATCTTAAGTTTCTCTTTACAATCAAATTGGAAAAAATTTACAATAATACATCTTAAAAAATTGATTAAACTCTATTTGCTTTTATTGGACCTCTATTTTTAAAATTCGAACTATCAATTTTCTTAATCTAGCCATAAACTTTTGCTCAAAATTTACAAGAGTATAGAAAATATCCTTAACCTTGACCACAAAAAATCTCAATGGCAAATTATTCACCAATATTTAGATATCTTACAAAAACTTGGTTGGTGTTTATAAAGACCTATGTATAATTTCTATCATAACTCAAAAATCCAACATCCAAATATAATGGACATACACATATAAGCCAATAATTATATGTATAAATAGGTAGAAGTAAGTAAAAATAAGTAAAAATAAGTTAATTCTATAGTATTTGATATGAAAGCTTCCTAGAAGCTTCAGAGATGCTACTTTGACTTCATAGGTGTCTTTAATTGACTTTTTGGATTAGAATTGTAGTCAACAAGTTGGCCATGTACCACACATGTTGTTAGCTTGAAGACCAAGCTAACTATGAGGCCCACATGTAGAAAAACTTACCTTGTAAGTCAAGGCATGTGTTCTACAAAGTCAACACATATTGGAGGTCCTATAGAATGTTGCCATGTAGCTTCTAGTTAAATAGTATATATGGAGACAAGAGTGAAGCCTTCTTCACTCTTATCAACTCCTTTCTTGCTTCTAGTCTAGTTTCAAGGGTTTCTAGTTTTCTTGGCTTTTTCGTAATAGCCATTCCAATTTCTTTCTTAATATATATATTAAGTTATTTCTATTTTTTTATCTTTCTTTGAGAGAAGTCTCACTCATTTATTCGTCTTTATTGTGTTCTTATTCTTGACAGATTTTCAAGAGTACACATACAATATCAAAGCTTTGTTTAATCTTGATTAAGAGTGGATTACCTCTTTTTTTTGATAAGATATAAGCATATTAGAAGTTACGGATTACCCTCTTTTAAACTGATATTGTCCTTTGTATTTTCTTTGTTTTCAAGTCTTCTCTTCTATTTGTCTTGAGCGATATTAGACATCTTCTCTTTTCTAAGTGTTATCATGGCAAAACTTGTTGAAATGAAGAGTGCAATGGCACAAATGTAAGAACAATTGAGGGAGTTAATGCTTGTGATGCATCAACTCAATTTACTACGACAAGGAGCAACAAGATTGGCAAGAAGTGAAGATATAGAAATGATCAGAGCTGCTTCAACATCTACACCAAATCATGTCCCTTCTCTTATGGTGGAACGCCCTTCCAGTGTTAGAGAATCAAGAATTATCCTACCTAAGAAGTTTGATGGCACCAGATCAAAATTTAGAGGATTTATCAATCAAGTACAACTTGTGATTGAACTTTAATCCCAAAGCTATCCAACTCTAGGATCGTAAGTTAGATTCATTAGTATGCTTCTTTCAAGTTCAACATTATCATAGTTTTCATCTTTACTTGAACGACGAGATCCAATATTGGATAATAAGGCTTTTCTGGCAGAGTTTTGATCCACATATGGAGAACATGATGTAATTCATGTTGCAACCAATAAGATCCGGATTTTAAGACAAGACAATTGATCAGTAACGTTGTATGCTTCACAATTTTGACAACTTGTAACTGATATCAAGTAGGATGATGCTGCACTCATTAGCCAATTTTTCTATGGATTACAATATGAGGTAAAAAAATTAATGCTCAACTTAGCTGATTCTCAAACATTGAGTCAAGTAATTGACTTTGTTGTAAAGTGCGACAATTACTTTTTTGAATTTCAATCTGAGAATTGTACAAGTGGATCTCAACGTTACTATAATTCAATGGCAACACCAACACTTCTTCAACACATATATTTGGAAGTAGAGGATATGTAAATTGATGTAATATGTTTCAAACCTCTTACTAAGCAAGAAAAGACTTGTTGTCGTCAAATAGGATTGTGCTTATATTGTGGAGAATCTAAGCACAATGCTCAATATTTTTTAAAGATCCAACGCAACCATAAAACAAAGAGTACCGCGATCAAAGAAGATAACATGTCGAAAAATAAATTTGTCTAGCTACAATAAGGATTGTGCGGCCAGAACCTTGTACAATGCCTAGTGAAGGTCCTATCCTCTCCTCAAAATCCTCTCCATGTTTTCTGATAAATATTATTCTAGGACCTAAACATCTCAAAGCCTTTGACTTGCTAGATTTAGGAGCCTCAGCATGTTTCTTAGATGAAAAATTTGCTAAAAGACATAGCATATTTTTAGTAAAGAAAACTAATCATGTAGAAGTCATAGATGGTCGTCCGTTGTCTTGAGGAGATGTTACTCATGAAATCCTTCCTATAGAAATAACAACTAATGGTCATAGTAGTTTTATAATATTTAATATCATTAAATCTCCTTCTAATCCAGTCATTTTAGGTTTATCATGGCTAAAAAAATATAACCCTAAAATAGGTTGGACTTCTTGTAGTCTTGACTTTTTTGAAAGTATAACTAAGAGTGTAGTTAATCAAGTAGAAAGTCATAAGTCTAGTATAATTAAACTTGTATTTGTAGGTGCAAGTGCTTTCTTGCATATTACAAAAGAAGGATCACCTTGTATCATTTATGCCACACTTGTTTCTATTGGTAGAAAGACTTCAAGTGGCATTCCAAGCCAATATTAAGATTTTTAAGATATATTTGAGAAAAAGAATACGGATACTCTTCCAAAACATTGTTCCTATGCCTGCTTAATTGACTTTCAAGAAGGAACACAACCGCCATTTGGACCAATCTACAATTTATCTCAAAATGAGTTAGCTGAATTCAATGAGTATATTGAAGAGAATTTGGCGAAGAACTTGATATGCCATTCCAAATTTCCAATTGGAGCTCTAATTTTATTTGTGAAGAAAAAAGATGGATCATTGCGGATATGTATTGATTATCGAGGACTCAACAAAATCACTAACAAAAACAGGTACCCGCCGTCATAATACGTGAAGTTTGGCTTGAGAATGCTTCGGGCACCTAGTTTTCGAAGAAATAATGGAAATTATAATACCAAAACCCTAATTCTAATAGAAAACTAATAATGCTCTAATTAGACTATAATAATGCTAAGCAAGTTTAATCAAATTTAAAAAAATCTCAAAGAAATTTCAAACAAACAATAGGAATTTTTAAAGAAACATTAGAAAGAAGAAAATGTCATTCAAATACATCTCAATTCAATCTTAATTTAATTCTAGTTAAAATCCTATTGAACTTCATTCAAACTTTAAGCCAAACTAATTGAATCTTAAATCCTAATAAAATCGTGAACCCTAAATCAAACCCCAATCAAATCCTAAATCCTAAATCAAATCCTAACCGAACCCTAAATCAAATCCTAATCCAAACCCTAAATCCTAAACCAAACCCTAAACCAAACCCTAATCCAAATCCTAAACCCTAAACCAAATCCTAAACCAAACCTTAATCCAAACCCTAAACCAAATCCTAAACCAAATCCTAAACCCTAAATCAAATCCTATCCAAATCCTAAATCCTAAATCAAACCCTAAATCAAATCCTAACCAAATCCTAAATCCTAAATCAAACCCGAATCTAAATCCTAAACCCCAAACCAAATCCTAACCAAACCCTAAATCAAATCCTAATAATTCCTACAACAGATTTAAACATCAATAACTAATGAATAAACCATCGATCTTAACTCAAATTTTGAACACTTCTAAAAAAATAAGTTAAAAACAAGTACAAAAAAAGTTGATAAGGATCGAAATTACCAAATTGACAATATCCTCAAAAATGTGCTCAGGTATTGGCTGGCCTCCTTCTCCAATCTTGATGCCAATCTTCCAGAGCCAATATCTCTCTTTTGCACCATTCGATTGATTTCAAAATTCTCATACGTATAGAAAAACAAGTCTAATATCCTCTCATGTAAGTTTCACTCCAATTCAACTAGTAGATTGCAAGAAATCTTAAAAATCCTCACTGGACCTAAAATTC